>NC_133666.1:414607060-414907060 GCF_037893015.1 Macrotis lagotis
ATGGAAACTACTCACTTCATTTGCTGTGATTACAAAAAAAATTATATTGATATTTGCCTATCATCTCTGTGTTTTTTCTAATTAATATTTATTTTATTTTTCTAATTACAAGTAATGAAAATGTTTTCAGCATTCATTCACATGTATATGTATTTTTAAAAGTTACATAATTTCATTTTACCCTCCCTTCCTTCCCATTTCACCTCCCCTCACCAGTGAACATTATACACATAGAATTTTGTTGAAAATGTTTGTAGATGTCATTTTTCGGATGAGTAATAAGAACTAAAGGAAAAGAAAGAAAAAGCATAGGAAGGAAGGAAATAGGATAGGAAGAAGATAGAATAGGAAGGAAAAAAACAAGAGAAATATCTAAAAATAAACATAATATTCTTTCAAATTCTGTATTTCAATTTTTTGCATGTTTGTCTTTTCTTTTTTCTTCTTCTGGATGCGCATAGCATTGTCCATAATAGGTCTCCTAGTGTTGTCCTAGTTCTTTGAATAACTGAAAGGGGTTCCATTCATTGAGTTGATCAACTTACAGTGTTGCTCTTAAAGTGTGCAATGTTCTCTTAGTTCTGCTCCCTTCCTGTAATTCTTCCCAAGCTTCTCTAGAGTCCAAACATTCATGGTTTCTTATAGGACAGTTATACTCTCTAGCATTCATATACCATAACTTGTTCAGTCATTCCCTAGTTGATGGGTATCCCCTCAATTTTTCCTATTCTTTGCCACTACAAAACAACTGCTGCGAATATTTTGGAACATGTGGAACATTTCCCAGTTTTTATGATTTCTTCTGGTTATAGTTCATATTGATTATTGCTGGATCAAAGGATATTATTGGTTTTATTGCTTTTTGAGCATAGTTACATATTTCTCTCCAGAAAGGTTGGATTAGTTCACAACTCCACCAATCTTCCTACAACCTCTGCCACTTTGATTATTTGTCTTTTTTTGTCATCTTAGCCAATCTGATAGGTGTGAAGCTGTATCTCATTATTGTTTTAACTTACATTTCTCTAATAAGTAATGATTTGGAGGATTTTTATATGCTTATATATATAAAAAACATTAATTTCTTCATTTGAAAACTACTTATTCATATCATTTAACCATTTATCAATTGGAATATGACTTTCAACCTTATAAATTTCATTCAATTAACTAAATATTTTAGAAATAAGTGCTTTATCAAAACTCCAAGCTGTGAAAATTATTACCCAGTTTTCCATTTTTCTTCCAAACTTGGCAAAATTGCTTTTATTAGTGTAAAAACGTTTTAATTTAATTTAGTCAAAATTATCCATTTTTCAATTTATAATGTACTTTACTTGTTTGATCATAAATTTTTCTCCTTTTTATAGATCTGACAAATAAAGTATTTCTTGATCTGTTAATTGGTCTATGGTATTGCCCTTTATGTCTAAATCCTCTACCCATTTTGAGTTTATTTTGCTATAGGGTATGAGATGTAGGTCTAGGCCCACATTTTGCCATACTATTTTCTAGTTTTCTCAAAACTTTTTCTCCAATAATGAGTTATTTTCTCAGAAGTTAATGTCTTTGGGTTTGTCAAATAGATTAGTATAGTATAATATTCATATTAAACTATAAAAAGTATAATAATACTATTAAAATGGTAGTCTTTTACTACTGATTCTTTTGTACCTATCCTAATCCACTGGTCCATTAATTTATTTCTTATCCAGTACCAGGTTGTTTTGATGACTGCTCCTTAATAGTATTATAGTTTTAAGTCTGGTAGAGCAAGGTCATTTTCTTTTACATTTTTTATCATCAATTACCTTGATATCCTTGAATTTTTGTTGCTTTAGATGGATTTTGCTACTATTTTTTTTCTTAGCTCTCTAAATTAGTTATTTGGTAGGTTGATTGGTACAGAACTTAATGAATAATTTAATTTGGGTAGAGTTCTCATTTTCATTATATTAGCTTGACCTAACCACGAGCAATTGACATTATTCTAGTTTATTTAGATCTGATTTTATTTGTGTGAAAAGTATTTTGTAATTGTGTTCATACACTCTCTGGATTTGTCCTGAGAGGTTGATTCCCAAGTATTGAATGTTGTCTATAGTTACTTTAAACGGAATTTCTCTTTCAATTTTTTGTTCTTGGGCTTTGTTATTCAAATGTGGAAATACTGATGATTTATGTGAATTTATTTCATATCCTGCTACTTTGTTGAATTTGTTGTTTCATGTAGCTTTTTCAGTGATTTTCTTGGGTTCTCTAAGTATGCCATCATATCGTCTGCAAAAAGTGAAAGTTTTGCTTCCTCATTGTCAATTATAATTTCTTTAATTTCTTTTTCTTCTTTTACTGATAAAGCTAGAATTTCTAATACTATATTGAAAAGTAACAGTGATAGTGGGCAACTATATTTCACCCCTGATATTACTGGAAATGCTCCTAGTATACTCCCATTTTATATATAAAATTTGTTGATGGTTTAAGATAGCTACTGTTTATAATTTTAAGGAAAATTCTATTTATTACTATACTCTAGTGTTTTTAATAGGAATCAATATTGTATTTTGTCAGTCTTTTTCAGCATCTATAGATAATCATATGATTTATGTTGGTTTTGTTATTGGTTTTTCAATTATTTTGAACCATTTTTGCCTACCTGGTACAAAAACAACTTGATCATGGTGTATTATCCTAATAATTACTCGCTGTAGACTTTGCTAAAATTTTATTTAAGATTTTTCCATCAATGTCCATTAGGGAGATTGGTCTGTAATTCTCTTGTTTTGATTCTTCCTGGTTTAGGTAACAGCACTATATTGGTGTCATAAAAGGAATTGGGTGGAATTCCTTCTATTTTTGAAAATAATTTAGATAGAATTGGAATTAATTGTTTGGGAGAATTCACTGTAAATCCATCTGGACCTGAAGATTTTTTCTTAGGGAATTAAATGATGGTTTCTTCAATTTCTTTTTTTAAAGTATTTTTTAAGTATTTTAAGTATTTTAAGTATTAAGTATTTTATTTCCCCTTCTGATAACCTGGGGAGTTTGTATTTTTTGTATATATTCATCCATTTCAATTAGGTTATCAAATTTATTAGCAAAGATATTGGCAAAATAGGTCTGAATTATCTCTTTAATTTCTTCCTCATTGGTGGTTACTTTACCCTTTTCAGTTTTGATATTGGTAATTTGATTTTCTTTTTTAAAATTACATTAACCAAAGTTTACCAATTTTATTTACTTTTTCCATAAAACCATCTCTTAGTTTTATTTGATTGGTCAATGATTTTCTTGCTTCAGTTTTATTAAATTCTCCTTTAATTTTCTGAATTTCTGATTTGGCATTTAATTGGGAATCTATATTTTTTCCTAGATTTTTTAGTGCATTTCCACTTCACTGATCTAATCTTCATTTTTATTCATAAAAGCATTTATAAATATAAAATTTCCCCTATAAACTGCTTTGGTAGCACCCCATAAATTTTGGCATGATGTCTAATTGTTATTTTCTTGGATGAAATGATTATTTCTATGATTTGTTGTTTGATATACTCATTCTTTTAAATTAAATTATTTAATTTCTATTTAATTTTTGATTTATCTTACTGTGGCCCTTTATAATAGGTGATTTTTATTCCATCCTGATCTGAAAATATATATTTATTATTTCTGCCTTCTTGCATTTGATTGTAAGGTTTTTTAAATGTTCTAATACATGGTCAATTTTGGTATAGGTGCCATGTACTGCAAAGAAAAAGGTATATTCTTTTTCTGTTTTCACTCAATTTGCTATAGAGTTCTATCATATCTAAGTTTTCTAAGATTTTATTCACCTACTTAACTTCCTTTTTTACTTTGTGGTTGGATTTATCTTGCTCTGAAAGAGGGACATTGAGGTCCCCCATTTTTATAGTTTTACTCTTTCTGTCTCCTTGTAATTCATTCAGCTTCTCCTCTAAGAATTTGGATGCTATACCGCTAAGTGCATATGTGTTCAATAAAGTTATAACTTTATTGTCTTTTAAGAAGATGTAGTTTGCTTTCTTTTCCCTTTTAATGTGATCTATTTTTATTTTTGTTTTCTCTGAGATCAGGATCACTACCCCTAATTTTTTACTTCCACTGAAGCATAATATATTTTGTTCCAACCTTTTTACCTTTTACCCTGTGTGTATCTCTGCTTCCAATGTGTTTCTTGGAGACAACATATTGTAGGATTCTGGTTTTTGATCCAGTCTGTTATGTGCTTCCATTTTATGGCAGAGTTCATCCTATTTACATATTTGGCTAAGATTATTATTTCCCCCCATGTTACCTTTCCCTGTTTGTATCATTCTCTTTCCTGTCCTCTTATGGCTCCTAACCTATATTTTGCTTCCTTTTCTCTTTAACTTTTCTTTAAATTTTAACTTTAAGTTGCTTTCACTTAAACCTTCAACTTCCTTTCTATGTCTCTTCTTTCCCTTCCCCTCCCATAGTTCCCAGTAGGGTAGGATAGATTTTAAACCCAATTGGGAATGTATGTTACCACTCTAGGTGAAATATATTGAGTAGGATTTACTCAAGGTTCACCCCCCTCTTCTTTCACTGCTACTATGCTGTCTTTGAGCCTCTTCACCAGTTATTTATCCACTAATGCCTATCCTTCTCCTATTATGTTTTCCCTTTTTTGCTTTTATTGTTTAAACTATCTTGAACTTACATTCCCCTTCATTAAAATATACTCCTTTTATCTTATTTGACCTGATAGAAGCCCTATTCTCAAAGGTTGGTTGATCAATTGTTTGATTGATTGATAGGCAGCATTGCCACATAGTCACTTAATGTGCTTCCCTCTTCTGTCACATTAGAAATACATTTAAGAGTCATGAATCACATCAAATTATAATCACTTTATACCCTTCACCCTTTTCAAGTACTTTCCATGGATATACAATACTCTTGAGCCAAAGCATCATGCAAGTTCAAAGAATTTCATGAAACATTTGTACCCTACCACTAAACAAATTTCTCCCAAATATAGCCAAAGCATAAAGCAAAGCATTCATGAGTCTTCATGTCCAGTTCCTCTTAAGTATATTCTCTTCCTCTCTCTCTATAGTACTCCAACCACAGCCCTACAGCCCTCCCTAATCAAAGTATCAGGTACACACACACTCTCTCTCTCCCACTGTCCCTTTAGTACCCCTATCTTGGCACTAGAACCCTTGTGAAATTAAAGTATGAATTAAGATAAGATCACTTCCTAAACTCTTTATGTCCATTCCTTCTAAGTATGCTACCACTTTCTGCCCCTATGTTACTATAAACCTCTAAGTATCTAGTAATGTAGACACTTCTGATTTAATTATGTGTAAAACCTCTAAATACTCTAAGTACCGGGACACCCTGAAGGTCTTTTTAAAGAACTTTAGCTTTGATTTTAAAGTATGAGAGACACTAGCACAGGACCCACCCCGCACAGGGAGCCTTCATCAGAGAAAATGTTGAGTTCTATGAGTAAGACAGAATTAAAATAGCTCAAGGGAAATATAAGCATCATAAGTTTAGAGAAAACATCCCAGGCATTCACCTGGACAATTTGTTTGTGACCTGTGGTAGAGTATTCTGAGCTCATATTGATTTGATCAGTCACAGTTGGATATCCTGTAATTTGACTCAAACACAGTGATGTCATTTTATTTTTCCTCGATATCAAGGAACAACAACAAACCATACCCATATCCACTAAGCGCAATCTCTTCAACTATGGTCAACCTTTTAAATATCCTACTAGAAATATAATTCTCAAGAGTTACAAATATTATCTTCCCTTGCAGGGTTGTATACAATTTGATGTTGGTAACTAACATTTTGAGTCCCCCTCTTTTCTGTTAATCTTTGTTTGTATCTCTTGTGTCTTGCATTTGAAGATTTGATTCTCTGTTCAGTTGTGGTATTTTTATCAGGATATTTTAGAAGTCCTCTATTTCATTGAGTATCCATCTTTGTTCCCCTGACAGAATATGCTGAATTTAATAGGGTAGTAAATTCTTGTTTGTAATTCAAGTTCCTTTGTCCTCTGAAATATCATATTCCATGCCCTCTGATCCTTTAATTTTGAAGCTGATTAAGACTTGTGTTGTTCTGATTGTGCTTCCTTTGTATTTAAATTGCTTCTTTTAGGCCACTTGTAGTATTTTCTCCTTTACTGAAAATTTTGGAAATTGACTATGATGGTCCTTGGAGTTTTTATCCTGAGGTCTCTTTCTGGAGGTGTGTGTGTATTCTTTTTTTTTAAGGTTGTTGCAAGGCAAATGGGGTTAAGTGGCTTGCCCAAGGTCACACAGCCAGGTAATTATTAAATGTCTGAGGCTGAATTTGAACTCAGGTACTCCTGACTCCAGGGCTGGTGCTCTATCCACTGTTCCACCTAGCTGCCCCTCTGTGTATTCTTTCGATGGATATATTTGTCTTCTTGAACTAATAATTTCCTGAAAGATATTTTCCAGGTTCTTTTTTTTTTGATCTAGGCTTTCTGGTAGATCAATAATTTGTAAATTATCTCTTCTGGATCTCTTTTCCAGGTAGTTTGTTTTTCCTAAAAAGGTACTTTATGTTTTCTTCATTTTTTTTCTAGTCTTTTGACTTTGTTCGATGGAATCTTGGTGTCTCATAGATTCATTATTTTCCTACTCAATTCTAATTTTTAGGGTATTATTTTTTTAGTTAATTTTTATGTTATATTTTCCAGTTAATTTTATTTTTTATGAGTTGCATTTCCTTTTCAGGTTGGTCAATTTTACTTTTTGAAGAGTAACATTTTTTTCCAGTTGGTTATTTTTTACTTTTAAAGGAGTTGATTTCTTTGATCAATTTTTCATAATTTTCCTGCATCATTTGTTTTTTCCATTTTTCTTCTTTCTTTCTTCCTTGGTTTTAAAATTCTTTTTAAAGTTCTTCTATGATGTTTTAGATTTGAATTCAACTCATAGACTCCTTTGAGTCTTCCCTTTGTATGTACTTAAGCTTTCCTCTTCTGAAGTGGCATTTTTTTTTGTCACCTCTATCTGCATAATAGAAAACTATTGAAAAACTATAGAAAGCTATGGGGATCACTCTTTTATGTTATTTGCTCTTTTTTGATATTTATTCTCTGCTCCTGAGGTATAGGGAGCATAGACCCAAGCTTTTGTGCTGGGCCTGGGGTCTGATCTCTGGCTTATTGCTGGTCAAGGCATTGCCTATGCAGCCCAGGAATTGACTGTGCAGAGGTTTGTTTTCTTCTTTACGTCCAGGATCTGCCTATGCAGTGATTTGTTCCCAACCCAGTCCTATTTTTTGCCCCAGTGTTCCCAGGGTTCAGTCTTAATCTGGGGTTGGGACCCTCCATACTGGCTTGCTATGTAGCTTCTGAACCTGGGCTGCACTCTGGTTGGCTTTCCCATTCTCCTGCCTAGCTGGACTTTTTTTCCATGCAGAGACAGACCTTCATTGAAGATCCTCCACACTGTCTACATTTGAAAGCTTGTTTCCATCTTTTCTTCTTCTTCTTCTTCATCTTTTTTTTGGTGATCTGTAGTTTTAATGTCTGTGTAGAGGCTTCATTTAATGTTGTGTAGAGAAAAGTTCTGGGAGCATGCTAGCATCAAGAGAAAAAGAGTAAGTAAAGAGATAGAAATAGATATCTAGATAGACAGGAAGATAAACTTAAGAGAGAGAGAGACAGAGGAAGGGTCAAGAAAGAGACAGAGAGGGGAAAAAGATAGGGTCAGACAGAAGGATAAATAGATACATAATAGAAAGAAAGACAGAAACAGGCAGAGACAGAGACAAAGAAACAAAGGGAAAGAGGGAGAGGGAGAGGGAGAGGGAGAGAGATTATACAACTGAAATTAGTGGAATTCTCAGATGAAGCTGCATACATACATGAAGGTGCTAAGTTTATCATTATAAAACTGTAAGTGGAATGAAGTTAGTGCAAACAACTGTATAGTATTTGTTGGTAGAACATACAATATCAATTAGTTCCCTATGGGATAAAGCACAATGAGGTAGCAATATGGACTAAAATGTTACTGACTACTTTTTACTATTCAAAAGGACTACCCCACATACACAATCTCTTGTCAGAGAGATTTCTGTCTTCACAACATTTTTTTGTATGAGTCCCTACTCTTCACTAATACAGTCATAACTCTAGTTAGATACTCATCACCTCCCACATGGACTGCTGCATTGGATTTCTAAGTAACCTGTCTCCTTCAAACCACTTCTCATTCCAATCCATTTTTCATTTACTAGCCAGTGAGTTTTCTAATGTGTAGGTCTGACAATGCCAGTCTCCTTCTCAATAAGCTCCAATGCTCCCTCTTTTGCCTCCAGGATAAAAAATAAAATTCTTTGAGATTAAAACTCTTCATAACCTGGCACCTGAATACCTTTTCAGTCTTCTTAAACTATACTTACCTTTCCATACTTAGCAAAGTGTCTGATACATATTAAGCATAACTAATTCTTGTTGACTACCAACAAAGTTATATCCTACTGAACCATCAAAAATTATTTAGATAACCATGTCCTTAAACTGAGTTCTATAGGTAGTATAAATGAATAAATAAACAGATATATCTCTGATGTTCAGGGACTTAAGTCCTAACATGATTTGCTCCATTTTGGAAATTAGGTATAAGTTTAAGTGTACTATACTGTATTTCAGAGACTTATATGTTGATAGGAATTATTTCCAGATAATTTGGTACAAATATGTATTGAAAGATTTGCATAAATAGGTACTTCCACTTCCTATATGGACTGCAGGTTTTTTGTAATTTAGAAATTTTTAAGGGTATTTAAGAATTGAATAAATTCATCTACAAATGGAGAAGCTTTAGCCCCAACTTGAAATGTTGTACTTGATATTTATTTGCAAGATCAAATATCTATTAATAGCAATGGGAAACATACCTTTCCATCATCTTAATTTTCATGGGATGCAGCACTCACACTGCATCTATCCATTCATTTATCAGTTACACATTAAATATCAACTGCATAATATCATTCTTTTATATATTATTGGGAGATACAAAATAAGGTAATAAATATTGCTTTTCAGTAGAAATTTCCTATCTAATTTGAAATATAAGATACTCATAAAACTTGAGAATGATTTCTAGGTTTAAAAAAATCTGATTTAGACATTATAGAAGAATATTTTCAGAGTAAAAAGAGATCATCTGTGGTCTACTATCTAGGAAACCTTGGGTACATAATTCATCTTCCTGAATTTCAGTTTTCTCTGATGTAAAATGAAGGTAAGGCTTAGATCAACTTAATGGGGCTATTGTAAGGAAGTTCTTAATCGAAATAAACATAAGCTAGATAGTACAAATATCTTCCAGATTCATGTTTACTATTACTTAAAAATGATTACTTAATTTCTATCTGAATATTTCAAGTAATATGATCCTTATTTTCTCAACTACCTTTCCATTTTCAATTGTTTTAGAAAAGTCCACTTTATATTAAATAAAATATGCTTCCTTGTTACTTCTGCATATTGATCCTAGTTCTGCTCTTTAGAATTATTAAAAATGATCCAGGCCCTTTCCCAGGTGGTAAATCTTAAATAGGAAAGCATTGACATATGGGCAACCAAGATGGTAAACTTCCCAAACATGAACATTAATGAGTACAAATTGTTAGTAATGGGATAAAGGCCATATAGATATAGGCAAAACAAGAGAAGTAAAAAATGAGATCATTTCCATGTTAAAACCAGCACAGAATATAAGGATTAGAATATTGATTTGGAATTTCAGAGTAGTAATATATCTGGAAGTTCTTCTACAGGGGCTAAATATTAAGCATTCTAAGTATGAATAAGAAAATAAGAGGCATTAGGGATAGCTGATAGTGCAGAAGTTCACTTGTATAAGGAAGAAGAGAAAAGAAGAAAATTTAGAAGAGATAATTTTGAAAAAAGAAAAAATGCATATATAAATGTAAACATGTATATATATATATATATACATACATATATATATATATATATATATATATATATATATATATATATATGCACATCTAGCTCTAGTTTCTTGACTTCTGGTCTTACATTACCAATTAAAGTTAGTATATCCAAAATTGAATGTCCATAAGGCAACCTATGCAAAAAAGATATTATCTTTCTTCTCTAAACTCAAACCTCACTCAGATTTCCATTTTGTTGTCAAGGGCACTGCCAACATCCTAATCATTTAGTGTAGTGACCACATTTGTGTCATCTTTATTTACTCTCATTTATCTTATCTCCAACTGGTTGCCAATAATATTGTTTCTGTCTTCATATAATACCCCTCAAAAGTTTCCTTCTCTCACTAGTACTGCTACCACCTTAGTTTTTGTCTCTCCTACCTTGTCTCTTCTATCCCAATGGCCTCAACTCTTTCCCACTCTAATCTACCATCTATATGGCTACAAAATGTCATTTTACTAATTTTATTACTCCTCTACTCAAACCCCAATTATACTCTATTACCCCAAGGATCTAATAAAAATTGTGTTAGCCATTTAAAATTCTTCACAACTTTAGACCTTTCTACATTTCTGGTCTTCCTAGGAATTATTTTTCAAATTTTTGGTTCTAGCTATAGGTGACTATGTGATGTTTTCACACATATATCTTTCTTATTTCTATATCTTTATATGATTTGTCCCTACTTCTAACCTCATTCTACTCCTTCCTTTTCCCCATGTTTTTAAAATCCCTGTTTTCCTTCTAGATGACTCAGTTATCTCCCTCTACAAAATCTACAAAATATAAAAGACTTTCCTGTTCTCCCCCACCTCACCTTGGCCAGGTATTTTTCCCTTCTCTCCCATAGGTGCCTTGAAATAATTTTGCATATATTCTCTATGTATTTAATATGGATTTTGTCACTCAGCTTCCTTGATAACTTTTATCACTTTGGGTTTTGCATTCCAAGAACTTAGCAAAGAGCCTCATTAGTCATAGATAGTTAATAATGCTTATAAATTGATTGATACACACAAACATATATTTACAGTTCACTTTATGGTTTAATCTTTAAAATGTTATATTCTTATATATATATATGTATATATATATAAAATACATGCACATATACAATATATAAATTATATATATACATATATATTTATATTTTTAAGATAAGAGAAATTCAATAATGCTAAATAAATAAGGATTTGTTCAACAGTTGTCTATTTTAAAAGGTAATGAATTTGGTTTGTCTTTCTTTGAGAAACTAGTCCATTCATGGGGAGCATGATTCCCAAATAAACTCTCCTACCCCTTATATGCTTCCTAATTCACACATGGCAGCTACTCTTGCTATTGTTGCTGCTGCTTTTCTTTCTTTCCCTTAACTTCTGCTAATACCAGCAATATTTAAATAAGCCGTTTTTGTCCCTAAAAAGAAAGAGGTAAGGCAATGGCAGTCTTTATGTGTAAGGTGTGTGTTTAGTTGTACAGGTAAGTCTTGACTCCTCATAGACCCATTTGGGCTTTTTTTTTTTTTATCAGAGATATTGGAGTGGTTTGCTATTTCCTTTTCAAGTTCATTTTGCAACTAAGGATACTGAAACAAAATTGTGTTAGCTGATAAGGTCACACAGTTAAGTGTCTGAGTCTAGATTTGAACTCAGGGAAATGAATCCTGATTCCAAGTCCACTGCTCTATCCACTGTGCCACCCAGCTTCCCCAAAGGATATATAATCAAATGTCAGAGTTCAGAGTTCTTTGCATAGTTGGCCTTATCAAATGATAAATCATAGGAATCAATTTCAAAACACAAGTGGGAATGTTCATTCTTTGAGAGAAGAGATTGGGGAACTTTAAGGGAATGGTGCCAGTATAATTATATATTTAATTATATATTGGGGTGAAGGTAGGGAACTGGGAAATAATAAAGGGGATGATTTAGAAATGTCAATGTGAAGATTGAACCATATTGTTGGTAAAGGACACTAGTAACATTTTGAACCTGAAGTATTTGACTAGATTGCAATATTTTGAAGGGGTTCCTAATGGATAATACCTGATTGTTAATCTTTGATCCATACCATTTGTCCACTAGGAACATTGTGCAAGAGACTGTGCTAAGCAAATTTTACAAATGTCTCATTTGATCCTTGCAATGAATCTGGAAGGTATTATCCCTTTCATTTTACATTTGAGGAAACAAGAGCAAACAGAGATTAAGGGACTTGCCTAGGATCCTACAGTTGATGCAGGATATGAATTCAGATCTTCCTGTCCAGTATTCTACCTACTGTGCCACCAATTAATTCTTTCTATAAGGGCATTAAGAAATCTGGACAATAGGGGCAAAATATAAGTGTATACCTCTCTAGACCTATTTGGTGGCATAGTGAGGCCATAGTTTAGGTGTTCTTACTATGATCTGTGAAATTTTAAAAAAACATTTTGATAACTATATTTCAATATATTTGATTCTTTTTGTAATTCTATTTTATTTTATACATTTAAAAACTGTATTCTGAGAAGGGGAACATAGGCTTGACTAGAATGCCAAAAGGGTTCATGAAACAAAAAAAGGTTAGGAAACTTTGGTTTAAGAAAAAAAAAAAAAAAACAATATTGTGGTTTTCTGCCTCTAGATTTATTGCCCTAGGCAAACACCTACTATGTCAATGCTTAAGGCTACCCTCAGGTCTGAACATAGACAAGGGAATTAGGAATTATTTTCAATCCACAGCTCTGCCACTTATTTTGTGTACCTTCTTGGTGTTCCATTTTCTTGTTAATTGGCTCATCATTTCCTGTCTGCATTTCTATGGGATTCATTCATAGTGATTTTAAAGTACCTGAAAGATATAAGCATCACATGAGTAAAAATCTAATTGAAGCCAGGGTGGTTGGTAAACTTGGTTATAGAATCTAGTTCTTAAGAGTGTTGGCATTATTTGGCACACAATCTAACTTAAATCCACAAATATATTTTTTGGCTGTGTCAGCTGTACTGCAGTGGTTATTATCATCTAGAGTGGAATGTTATTTCTGATTGGATTTTCAGAAAAAAGGAGAGGTCAAGAATAATACTTTGTGGTTAAGATTGATTGTTTACTTGGATTCATTCTTCCTTATGGCTGTTGTTACATTATGTAAATAAAACTGCCCTCATCTTCCCTTCCCCATCCTCTTCCCCCCTCCTCCAGTGGCTCCCACTCCCCCACCACCCATTTAGCAGTGGATTTAATTAGATTTGGAATTGGGGAAGGGCAGAGAAGCTTATCAGTTATAAAGAAATTAAAAATGGCTTCTAACAACTTAGAACATAAAGCATTTATGTTCAGTTTAAAGTCGAGAAATTAAAACAGGCTCTAATCAACCACTTTTCTATTAATTGAGATTTTATTCACATTAAATGCAACTATGTCTCCTATATAACATTAGTAAGCAAGCCAGCAGGCTGCCTTGATATGAATTGACTAATGAAAAGAGCTTTATTTGGAAGAGTAAACAAATTTCTGAGCAAGATAAGGCAATTGACTCCGGACTCTCTCTCTTTCTCTCTCTCTCTCTCTCTCTCTCTCTCTCTCTCTCTCTCTCTCTCTCTCCCCATAAACACACACACACACACACACACATATATATATATAATATATTTATATATCTGGAATACTTTTGAATAGTATTTTGCTTTCAGAGATGGTGCTGTTCAAAGGGAAGAAGTTTTCTTATTGCAGAGTAGCAATATAGCAATATTTCTGGTTCCTGTCCCTGGAGTTCTGGCTCTTCAAAATAAGCAGTACACTCTATGTGGGGGCCTTCTTTGGCTCCAATTTGGCTTGGTCAGAGCTCTTCAGGTTTGCACTACAGTGTTTGGGCATCCCAGTGAACTGGCCAATGACACTATTCAAGCCAACGTGGACGGTGTTCTGGAAAGCAAGTGGAGAAGAAATTTTGGTCTCTCCTCTTTCTCCTTACTTCCTTTTTCCTATGCTCGAGAATATGGAGAAGATTTTATTCTTGGTCTTTTTCTTCTCTTCTGAAACAGCGGGCAGAAGCTTCGAACTATATTTGGTCAACAAAGGGTATTTGTCTTTGGTGCTGTTCTCTGGTGAGTTGGCTTGCAGCCCCCCTTCATCAGACATGATTGCGAAGGACTATTCCCAATCTCCCCAGTCCTTGAAAAGGTCTGAGACCTTGGGGGCTTCTGGGGTCTAGCTTCAGGGCTACCCCTGGAGAACCAACGTGGCCAAGACAGAAAGGGATAGATAGAGCCAGGAAAGGGAACTGACTGGACGAAGGAATGGTTGCTCTGAGCAATCACTCCCTGCCAGGTAGGCTAGAGTGCCCAGGGCTCTACAAGGAGCTGTGGATAAATGGAAACTTAGAAAACTGGGAAGGGATACAAGGGTCACAGAACGTGGCCAGGAGGCTGGCGGAGGCTGGGGGAGGCTGGGGGGAGGCTGGGGGGGTGGTCAACAGTAATCCTTCAAGAAACCAGAACTCAGAGAATCATGAAACTGCTACCTGGAGGTGTCCTTAGTATCATTAGCTAGAAACTGTTTAGAAAGAGACTGAGATTCTCTGTCTTCTCCCAGAGAAAAATTTAGGTTTGCCTCCTGAGCTCAGATCAACCAATTTGAGAAAGTTTTTTTTTTAACAAAATGTTAGTCATTTATTGCATTTTTTAAACTATAGCATTCCCATGAAATAGAGAAAATATTAAATGACCTATGCTTCTGCAGGGAAATTTTTTTAGAACAACTAAAAGCAAAATAGTTGATAGTATTCTAAATACAACATTCTTGTCCAGCTACCCAAAGGGCACAAGAAAAGTGTGGTGTTTTAAGATTAAAGATGACTTGGTATTGAATATAACTTTTCCCACTAGCTGGAAGAATAACTTTGATCAAGCCTTATCCATCTCTAAACCTGAGTTTCTTTAATTTTAAAATGGGGGAGAGAGGTTGGACTAGATAGATGTCTTCTAAGATTCCTTCCATCTCCAGACATGTTAGTTACTGTGTCTAAAAATACTCTTTAAGGGGTCTCAAATCATATACATACATATATATATATATATATATATATATATATATATATTCTTTGTTTAAAAAATTATTGCAGTAAATGAAAAGTTTATATTAAATGAAAGGTGATCTACAAGTTCTTCTCTTAAGAGGCAAATTTTGGATTTTGTTTTATCAAGTGTCTGGAAAAGTAAGACATTTACTTTATTGACCTTTGGACTTTTTGTATGGCAATGTTCATTAGGAAAAAGACTGCAGTTAAAATAATTCATTTTGTGCACCAACAGATATTGCAGAGGATGGTAAAAATACATTTTATAGAAAATTTGTTGAAACCTAAGTTAAATCACCATAAATGTTATTGACTTCACTGCATAATGGACATAGTCATGGATAATGAAAATTATGTTGGAAAATATGGGTCAAGAGTGAACAACAAGAGAACAAAAGCTTGAAGATCATATAGGAAATTGAGGGGGAAAGTTCAAGGCACATAAGAATCGTGCAAAAATGATGATGATTATATTTTAATAGACAGGAAGAGATTACTTATATGGTAACATAGCAAATATGAGTATATTCATATTCTTCATCTCTTAAAATGAAGACAGAAATCAATACACTATATTAGAAAAATAAAAGGGAGAATAATGTGACACACAATTGAGGCAACTTCAGTCTTACCTTTTATAATTACCCTGGTACATTACCCTAGTACAATTCAAATTTTAATTTTGCTACTTATTTTTGTGATTTTGTACACAAATGTGTGGCTTCTCTGGGTTTTAGTTAACTGAAGTACAAAATGAGTTGGTTGGATAAATAGTTTCCAAGGACCTCTTCAGTTCCAAATATATAATCCTATGATGCCATTTTCCTATTTAAAGATGGTTTTGATGTTTGGAAAATTGGAAATGGATATAAGGGCAAATATCAGAGCATAACCATTTTCTAAGGAAGTTTAACTGAAGTTAATTCATCACCACAATGTGGAAGTTAAAAGGAGTTATTGACATTCCATTTTGGGTAGCAAACTCTTGCTCTCTTTTCTAAATGGAGAGCTATGGCAGTCATTAGAATCACTGACTTGCTATCTGCAGTCATAAAAAAGCTTTCAAAGAAGATTGTGGAATATTAAGATGATTAAGAACTTTGTTATTCATAAAGGAGAACTGTGTCAGCACTGTGTTATTCATAAAAGTCTGAAAATCAGTAGAAGGAAGTATAAAATTTACCAAAAACCAAAACATAACAAAGCAAAAATAAATTGGTGCAAAACTCAAACAAGGACATTTGAGGATAAACCTGAAGGATAATGGGGAATGTTTGAAAAGATCTATAAAGTTTTCCCTGCAAAAGTTATCTTGATTGTTTACTTTTTGATAAGTAACTGTGGAATTACTGCATTTGAGTTCTTAACAACAGGGATTCCCTCTATTCTGCATGAGGAGATATAAGTAGCACTGAAGTAAACAGATAAAGGACAATTAGATGAGACTAAATATACTCAAAGAAAGTCCATTCTTGAGGCAATTCAATTTTGAGGGAATTAGGGAATAGCTTTTTAAGATTATATGAAAGAGTAGGGGGTTACTAAACACTTGGAAAAATTACATTTTGTTCTTTTATTTTTAAACATTTTGTTCTTACCAAAAACAAAAAAAAAGGAAAACAAGCTTCATCAACATATTTATCAATAACTATCGTTTATAAGTCAGCTTCCAAATCTTTACATAATTTTCATGAGAATGATCTAATTGGAAATGAAAGGCATTCTTGGGATAGGTATGAGAAGCTACCAATCAAGCTTTGACAAAAATGTAATTTTGTCAGAAGACAATCAAGTAATTAAAAGAAATGATTTGATAAAGTAAAATGTTATCTTCAAGGAGATGTCTTCTACACATAGGACTAAGTCTGATGAATAATAAGTGAAACACAAAAACAAGATCTCTATTCTTGTTGAAGTATGAAATAATCTATTGATCCTTGGAGAGATGGGCTCACAAGAGAGGAAAAGAAAGTGGTCTTGACTATTTGGGGAATCAAATAATGGTTTGAATTTTGTTTTGTGTTTTCTTTCAGGTAAATAAAGTCTATTCTTCATTCAGTACTATTTGCCTAAATGCTTGCATGAGATATGAAGACCCACTGGTATTTGATATAAGTCAGATTCTCTTTTTTGAAGGGAAGGTCTTTAGTAGAAGCAAAATGAGCAGAATAATTAAATAAAAATGTACCAATCTCCTTCCCCCCCCACACACACACCTCAGTTCAAACCTAGTCAATGTCAACCTAAAGTTTTGATTTGGGCCTATTAATTAAACAAGAGATTATTGCATTTAGATTTTGGAAATTTGACCTAATCAATATTTCTGTATGTGTCTAACAAAGTTTTTTTTAGGTTTTTTGCAAGGCAATGGGGTTAAGTGACTTGCCCAAGGTCACACAGCTAGATAATTAAGTATCTGAGGCCAGATTTGAACATAGGTCCTCCTGACTCCAGAATCAGTACTCTATCCACAGCACCGCCTAGCTGCTCCTATGGCTAGTTAAGTTGAATAAGAATTGATACTATAATCAACTTTATAAATAATATTATACATTAATGCCCTAGAGAAATTGGAATCTTTTGTCAGTTATCCCAAACTGGGAATTTCTGATCCATCTTAATGGGATATACTCTTTTCATGAAAAGAATTACTACGTCTATTGTTCATCCTGAAATGAATCAGTTACCTATTTCCTTATGTTGTTATATTTTGTGTATTATTGAGAGTGCAAAAGGACAATGAAGAAGTAGTATATCTTTATATATACATATCATATTTGTATATATATATTCATATATATACATACATATGTATAATTATTTCCTTTCTAAAAGACTTATCCTTCACATTAGACAACGTTGTGTGAGATTTTCCATTGTTAAATTAATTATAGCGCATTGATATCTTGATAACATTGTTCAATGACCTTTTGTGATTTTCTTATTGACTAAAATGGTCTATATTAAAAAGAAACACATATATCACAAAACTATTATCAACATAAAATTTTATGTATATATGTATGTATGTGTGTATGTACTACTTAATAGAAACCAGAGTCAATATGAACTAACTCTCAAAAGCTGACTTTTAAGTTTTTATTTTGGACATCATCAGAATCTATTTATCAAAGCTTGACTTACTGTTGTGTTGATGATCTATACTTGAGAGTGATGAAAAAATGTTAATTTAGATTAAACACAAAAGTGTGTTTTGTCTAAATTTTCTCTTAGAGAATTGGTTTGCTAACATTTGTTAGAAAATTCTTAGTGGTATCTGATTAAGTAAGATAATAAATTCCAATTATATTTCTGTTTTATGAATTGTAATTCTTTTCAAAATTTATAATAGACGAATTATAAAAGATGACAATAGCACAGGGTTACATTTTGAGTATATGCAATATGGCAATTCTATTTGGTAATCCTGACTGCAGCTACATGATATTTGAATTGTGTCCTTCTGGCTGTTTGTAATATTTTCTCTTTGACTTGGGAGTTTGGGAACTTGGCTGTAATATTCTGGGGGGGGGTAGGTTTATTTTCTCTGGATTGCTTTCAGTAGGTGATTGGTGGATTCTCTCAATTTCTATTTTATCTTTTGCTTCTAGGATATCAGGGCAATTTTCCCTGTAGAAATTCTTTTAAAAATGAGGTCAAGAATCTTTTTCTAATTATGACTTTCAGGTAGCCCAATAATTTTTAAATTATCTTTTCTAGATCTGTTTTCCAGATCAGTTGTGTTTCAATGAGATATTTCACATTTTCTTCTAGTTTTTCATTCTTTTGGTGTTGAATTATCGTATCTTGAGTTCTCGCAGTCATCAGCTTTTGTTACCTCCATTCTACATCTGAAGGATATGTTTTCCTCAGGAGCTTTCTTAGCTTCTTTTCCATCTGGCCAATTTTGCTTTTTTAAATCATTCTTTTGAATGCTCTTTTGAACTATTTCATCAATTTGATCTAAAGTGATTTTTAACATGTTATTTTCCTCAGCATTTTTTTGGATTTCCTTGACTAAGCTGCTGACTTTGTTTTCATGTTTTTCCTGCATCTCTCTCATTTCTTTACCCAGTTTTTCCTTCTATCTCCATTATTTGATTTTCAAAATCTTTTTTGAGCTCTGTCATAGCCTGAGCCCAACTTCTATATTTCTTGGAGTCTTTAGCGGCAGAAGTTCAGACTTTTTCATCTAAAAAATTGAGTATTTTTGTCTTCCATGGGACCAAGTAATGGTCTATGATCAGGTTCTTTTTTTATATCTGATTTTTTTAAGTTTTTTCCAAGGCAAATGGGGTTAAGTGGTTTGCTCAAGGCCACACAGCTAGGTAATTATTAAATGTCTGAGACCAGATTCGAACCCAGGTACTCCTGACTCCAGGGCCTGTGCTTTATTCACTGCACCACCTAGCCACCCCTTTTTTTTTTATTTTCTTTATATCTGTTTACTCCATCAGTGTCTGAATATGATCAAAACCCCAGAGTCCAGTCCCAGGGACAGAGGACCGACCTCAACAGTCTCCCTTAACTCCCTTACTTTCCGTGAGCTGAGCACTCAGGGTGCACCTGCCAGAAGGCTCCTGCTAGGTGCTTCCATGGGCCTGCTTCCATTTCCTGGGATCTGGGCTGCACTGAGGGCCTGGTCTTTGCTCTGACTGGGGTCTCCCTGGTGATCTTCGAAATTGTGCTTGGTGCTCCCTGGGATTCAGGTCAGGAAACTGCTTCTGCTGCTGGAAGCTGGTGCTCCCAAGTCCTCTGAGGCTGGTTACGGGAGGTTGAAGTCCTCCTCTCCAGTGTGCTGCCACCTCCTCCAACCCCATGGAACAGAGCCTTCCCACTATTTTCCAGGTTACCTTGGGCTGGATAATTGCCTCACTTGATCTTTCTGTGGGTTCTGTCTCTTGAAAAATTAGTTAGAACCATAATTTTAAGGGTTTTTTAAAATATTTTGGAGAGAGCACCTAAGAGAGGCTCTTCTCCTGCCTGCCGCCATCTTGGCTCCACCCTGCTAGTGGCAATTCTATTTGGAAGAAAGCAATAAATATGGTATCAAGCAATCTTTTGTAAAATGCTTTGAGCAAATTTCAGTTGTCTAGTACAGGATTAAACTAAAATAAGCAAATAGAAGGTTTCTCAGCATTCATGCATTTCTACTTTAAAATTCTTTTGCAGAAACATGTACACCAAAGGTTCTTTCAGTGAAAATGTTTCATAGGAAGGGTCAAGAGTGGCAACTGTGCTACAAACCAGATATTAAGTATTCATCACATAAATTCAATATTTTATGTACAAATACACATAAAATGTGTTGTTTTTGTAAGATCACATAAAAGGTAGGTCATAATAATTAGTTTTTGTAGCCAGATATTGAAATTAGGAATTATCAATATGGTGTACTTTCACTATATTAAAATTATATTAAATCCCTTTATGCAGTTTTTTGTATGATTTATGTACAATAAGACATATTGTTTTCTCTGTTCCTCAAATTTAGGTAATACATATTTTCATATTGTGTATTATCATATTAACCTAGAACATAAGAAGTTATTTTTATTAAAATCCAAGGAAAAAATGATCAAGCAGTTCCTTAATAAGAATTTCAATACAAAAGACACACTATTTAAATATTGTGGCTCTATGAAATAGGATCTTTGCATATTCATAATTGCTTAGGCTACCAAATAGAAAAGCTTGCTATAATTTCATACATTAAGTAAAAATATGGGCTTTTTAAAAAAGAAAGCAGCTATAATTTAAGAACATAACACAAGAGTTAAAAATACAAGTTATCTCTGGTTTTATTACCAAGCAATATTCACCTTGCTCTGTAGTTGATATAAAGAATAACAATTTGGAAAGAGAAGTGTGATAGAGTGTAGGAGAGACATAAGGAAAGTTAATTTTAGTAATTTAGCATTTATTCTGAATTTCTGACATATTTAGTTTTTTTTTTAAATTTTGGTCATAGCTGTTCAGAATATACTTTAAATATTTAATATTAACAATATCCACATGATGTTTATATCTAAAAGATTTAGCTGTACTAATCCCAATATCTGTAAAGCTATTATGCAGAGCTGCTGGTTTCTAATATGCATATTAAAACCAATTGTTCAAATCTGAAAGAAAAAATTAGGTCTCTGAGTCTTTATTATTTTTTGAAAGCTCAATCAGCCTTACATTTTAAAAAGTCATTTTCTTTGAAAGTAAACATTTTATTAGCTATAGGCCTACCCCTCTCCAAATAAAATAATTTTGTAGGTAAAAATATTTCTGGGTACCAACATTGAGAGGATAAGAGTTTTGGGGTCTTACAAAGCTATTTAAAAGGTGATATAAAGAATGCAGCTGACCTTCTGTGTTTTCATAACACAATGATGAAGGAAATGTTAGGTTTTTTTGTCCTTGTTTTTATTGCCTCCATAATTCACTTCATAAGGTCATTGTTTATCACCATTTCTTTAGTTGGAATTTGTACTTCAGTTTTGATAATGGAAGGTAGAAAATAGGAAAGAATATTTTTTAATAAATTCTTTCAGTAATGGAATATTCTTAGTATCATTATTTGACAAAACAAGAAAGTAGTAAGAAGTAAGAAGCTAACCAACATAAATTAATTCTGTGAGAAATTTATAATATCATTATATAACTCTCATAATCAGGTAAACTATTATCTATATTTATCTTTAAATTTTTTGAGTCTATTGTGATGGATATACTATCCATGTTCAGTGAAGGAGTTAAAATGCAGACCAAATTTTACTCTCTTCAATTTAAAAAAAAAAAGTTGTTTAATGAATTAATCTTTTTTCTCTTTAATTTATTTTCCCTTCCATTGGATGCAATTCTTCTTTCACATTATGAATAATATGGATCTATGTTTAGGAGGGTTACAGATGTAGAGCCTATATTACATTGCTTTCTGTCAGGGGGAGGTGGAGGGAAAGAGGAGAGAGATAAAAATGTAAAAATAAAGATTTTTGAAAAGTACCGTTACATGTAGTTAGCAAAACAAAGAAATGAAAAAACAGTTTCTGAGTCTAAAGATGATGAGTGCACAAAAGAAAGTAAAAAAAAAAAAGGAAGTCAAAAAAGTTGTGGTGACAAGGTCCATAACAAATTCAAGCAAGCTATGAAAACTGGACCTTCAATCATATATGCCAAGTTTCAGATTACTTTACCATATTTTCCACAGCTGATGATCAAAATGCCCGCCTATCTTTTCAAATTCTCTACCCTATGCCTCCTATCCTTACTTTTTAGCTGATGACTTTATCTTCTATGCCACTGATAAAATTCAAGTCATTCAATGTAAAATTTCCTAAATTCTTCCCTTTTAATTCATTAAATCTGCACATCAGAGAAACACATAATTTCACAGTTGGGTGAGACCTTTGAAACCATGTACTACAAATAATAAGTGAATAACAATCCTTCCCCATAATTTACCTGTAAAGTGATCAGCTAATATACTGTAAGACCTCTAATCAATCCTAAATTTATCTCTTTCCAACTTCTACCCATTACTCTTAATTCTTAATAAAGTAAACACATTTCCTTTCCCTACGATAGACTTCTAAATCCTTGAAGACAACCTCTTGGCCCTTTGATGAACCTTTCAAGGACTTAATGCTTATAGTCTAATTTTCTCTGATCCTATACTGTTTATCCCTATTGAAACCTTCTGAAATTATTTCTTCATTCTTGCACTCTCAATCTCATCTCCTATTTTGGTTCTTTGCTCCTTCATGCTAATCTTAAAAATAACTTTTTCTTGACCTTTTTCTGTTCTTAAATTATTATCCTGTTTTGCCTTTTCCTTTTTGTGACTGTACTTTAAAAAGTTTTATATTACTCATTCGCTTTCTAAAGACCTCCTCAAATTTGATTCAAATCATTCTTTTTATGTCACAAATGATTTCCCAATAACTGAATTTAATACCCTTTCCCCAGTACTCATTTTGATATTTTTATTGCATTTTGCTCACTTTTGGATTCTGGGACATTGCTTAGCCTTGGTTTTACTTCAATGAATATTATTTATTAGGCTTCTTTGAGATTCTCCTCACTCTTTCTACTTAGTCCTGAATCCTTGTTCTAGTCTCTTAATATACCCTTTTCCCTTATAAATATTTGCCACTCTCGATTCAGTTGTAGATACGACCATTCCTAACATTTACCTAATTCTATGCAAGGATTTTCAGATGACTTCTCCACTCAGATATACTGCTATAGTTTTAAAATCAATATGGCTAAATAGAAACCATCATCTTTCCCTTCCCATAATCCTCCCTCTCTGTCATATCTTTCCTTCTTTTTTCCATTATTTTTGATGATACTACCAGTTACCTAGTCACCTGATCCAAACCTGAAAATAATCTTTGATATTTGACTTTCCCTAAACAAAGCCACTAACCATTTGCCTTACCTATCTATCCTTTCTTCCTACTTATTACTGCCACCACCCTTATACAGGCTCCCTTTATTACTCATCTGCCCACTTTAATTACTTCCTTCTAAGTCTTCCAATTTTCACTCTCACTCCCAGACAATCCATTATTTGTGCTGCTGCCAGAATAATCTTCTTATACATTGATTCAGTCATGTGACTACACTGCTCAAAAATCTTCAGTGGATCCTCATTGCCTATTAAATAAAATTCCGTCTTCTCTGCTTGGCATCCACAGTTCTCTACGTCAGTGCCTTGACTTTCTGGTTTAATGTCATAACCTTCTTTTATAAACTTTGTTTGTGTACAAACCAGACAACTTTATGCCCCCCACTCTTGCTTTTGTACCTTTTATTTTACTGTTTCCCATTATTGGGGAAACTCATCCACTGATTAATATTCATTTTTTAAGGTCCAAAATAAATGTTATCTTATCCAGGATGCCACCCCTCAGAGACATTTAGATTTTTCCTTGTCACTCTCTATACACTTACCATTTAATATATTTTATGATTGTCTCTAAGATTTAAGACAACAAATTTATTGAATGTGGAGGGTCCACTGGTATATTCCCCACCTCTTTGAAAAGTTCTTTGCCTGCTCTGATTCTTACTCCTTGTATGGCAATAAACAATACTTTACTGCAAAAAAATGTTTATGGACTGTATTTTTCCATCACTTCACACTGTAGCAATGGGTTAAGCATGTAGCATGAGATATACATTCTCATACATTGCCAGTATGTTGAGTATTTTTTTCTTGCATTATATGGGTGTGTGTGTGTGTGTGTGTGTGTGTGTGTGTGTGTGTGTGTGTTTGGAGAGGGAAAAGAAGATGAATTGAAGTGAGAAATTTACCCAAAAAGAGGTAGCAATAAAAACATTTTAATAACATAGAAGAAAATAAAACAAAAAAGACAGAATGGGACAGAAAAAGAGTAGTTGTTAGTTACTACCTCTCCCTTTTATGGTAGCCCATAGCCCCACTTCAAATAACTACAGCCTCCTTTAATCATCTGTGAGCTCATATATCTCCTCACTTTGACCATGAGTCCCTGAGAGATTTAGTAAAATTCCTTGCTGAAATCTCAGTAAGTTAAATTATACTGCCTGTGTAGTGGGAAAAACAAAAAACAAACAAACACTGAATTTGTACTAAGAGCAGTGCCTATGTGTCTTTCTTTCCATGAAGAACTTGACCTAATTGAATAACATTTAACATTTAAAGAGTTTCCTTAAAATAGTCAACTGAGAAGTGCACCCTAAGATCAGAAGATTCTGGCATTCTCCTTTAGCATTGTCTTCACATTTTTTAAAGATCATTGATAGATATATATTGATCATATCTGTGAGAGATGTCAGGGTGGAATTTTTTTCTTGACTTAGGCTCTTTGAGGCAAGTTAGGAGCTCTCTTACCATCTCTTAACTCATGTTTTTATTCAATCTTTTCTAGTTTCAATAAACAATTCTCCCTCTTATTTTCCAGCTGAGAATGCCTGTGTCCCAAACATTGGACTATTTTTTTGTTGATGTCCACCATTTTATAAGTTATTGTTCATGCTGGGCTTTATAAATACTGATGCCTTTCTCAGCCTGTGGCACTTGTTTCAATCTGTCCTCAGTTGCACTTCCTAACTTCAGTCCTTTAAAAATTATCTTTAGGGGCAGCTAGGTGGTGCAGTGGATAGAGCAGGAGCCTTGGAGTCAGGAGGACCTGAGTTCAAATCCAACCTCAGATACTTAATAATTACCTAGCTGTGGGAACATGTGCAAGACACTTAATCCCATTGCCCTGAAAAAAAAATCAACTACAGAAAAACTAGCTCATGATTTGGGAGGCTCCAAAAGAAAGTGAGGGAGAGAAGAGGTATTAGTCAATAGAGCTGCTATGCTGAGCTTATTGAAATAGGCTTGTGAAACCTGAACAGTCTACTGGTGCAATGATAGGAAACTGAATCTGATCTGACAATCAACTGGTAGAATAAGGTACCAGACACTGAGGTCCTTTCTTGAACTAAAGGGCCAAGCTTTGAAATGCTATGGCAGAGAACTCAACTATGTTGGGCTGGCCCTGTTGTTCAAATGTCAGGCATTTTATTTTATGGAGTATGCACATAGGGCAAGCATTCCCAGTGGAGAGAAAAGAAATGATACAGGGACAACCTGAAAGTCTCTCTTAAGAAATTTGGAATGGATTGCACAGCTTAGGAGACACTGGCACAGGACCACCCAGCATGGTGTGCCCTTTCAGAGAGGGGGCTGTACTCTATGAGGAAAGCAGAATTGAAGCAGCTCAAAGGAAACATGAGATACCTATATGTGTCTGACATGTGGAAGAGCATTCCAAGTTCATATTGATCTGATCAACCAAAGTCGTTCATTCTGTAACTTGTCAATTTGGTCATCTTCAATAATGAAGACCAAGAATCAACCAACTAGCCATGCACTATGCCCCATTCCACAGTCTCACACATTATCAAACTTATTTCTGCACATTCTGTTCCTTTCAATTCTAAGCTTATTTGTGCTGCTCTTTTGAACAATCTATGCTTCTCCATTTCTTTACTTCTTCCCAACCTTCATGTCCTATTGCCACAATATATATGAAGTTATATTTAATCATAAATACTATGATGCTTTCCAAATATTTTTATCTTTGAATTACTGGATAACTCCTCTGCCACACTTCTTTATGTGCCTTTCAAGTATTTTAGCAATTCTACATAGATATTCTCTTCCTCTTGTTTCATTTTATTTAAAGTTCTTATCAGACCAGTAAACCTTTAGGTAAGCAATTCTTCCATATCTGCATTGTATAATTTGCACTACTAATCCATTATTCTCAAATCAGGATCTGGAAAATCATGTCTTATATTTCAATAAGATCTCCTTGGCCAGTTTTCCATATCCTATACTTTCTCATTTTTTAAGTGAAGTCGACACCAACTATGTATCCACATTCATCAGTTTGGTGCCAAGGGTTTACTAATCCCTCGATATTTTTTCTAGGTCTTCTATTCTGCATTATTATTAATTCTATAATTAGTGTTTTTCATATCGGACATATCTTGAGAGTCTTCTTATATCATATCTAGGAATATTCTCCACTGCATAAAATCTGCACTACTAAAATTAACTATATCAAATCATTATATTCCTGTTCTCTCATAATGAACTATCTAAGTATCTCTTATTCGTTGGACCAGAATTAGATTTTCTTGGGGCTTCAGGCACCTGTGGATCCTTCTTATCTTTCCAAAGAATCTTTAAAATATTTCTTCCTGGAAGTTAAGATTCACCTTTTACTTAAAGAGACTCTCTGATCTATTACATTGCTTTAAGAGTTCAGAGATCTTTTTTCCTCTGTCATTTTCTTCCATCCTCTAACCTTTTGACTCTGACTTTGACTCCCTATTGCCTCCTCAGAATATTGTTATCATGATTTTCTCCTTAGAATATTTATTCCATTCTTTTGTAGAATTATTCATTTTTTTTCTTAACAGTAGGAAAGGATAAAAGTCTACTGTTAATCTTTCCTTCGACCAGAAACACCAATTAACATTTATTGAACACATAATTTTTTATTGTCTCTGGAAGAAACTCAAAATTGCTCTCTTACTACAGGTTAATGGATCTTTTTCTTTTACTTCCATACCTACTGAAAATGACCCTGGCTTTTGGGCAGCTCTCTCAGTGAATGACCCCAGTCTACTATTTTAAGATTTCCAAAACAGTATAGTCTTTTAAACAATTTTATTTATTTTCCAACTATATGCAAAGATAGTTTTCAATAATCATTTTTTTAAGATTTTGACTTAGACATTTTTCTCCCTCCCTCCCTCCCTTCCCTCACCCCTCTTCTTGATAGAAATAAATCTAAATTAAATTGTACATGTATAACTATGTTAAATATATATCCATTTTATTATATTAAAATCAAATAAAAAATGAGGAAAAAATGAGAGGGGAGAAAAACTAATATTAAAAATTGAATATAGAAATCTTTGGGTTACATTCAGACTCCAAAATTCCCTCTCTGAGTTTGGATGGTATTTTCCATCACTTTCCCTTTAGAATTGTTTTTGATTATTACAATGCTGAGAGCAAGTCCAATCTGGTTGATCATCACACAATACTGCTCCTCTGTAGTCCTGTACCTCATAATTTCTTTATATATTTTTGAGTTTTATTTTATTTTTCCAGTCACATGAAAAGGGTAGTTTTCAACATTCATCCCTTTTCAAGTTTATGTTTTCCATATTTTTCTACCACCTTTCCTTTCTTCCCTTTTCCCATGGCAGCAAACAGTCTGGCAAAATGTATACTCGTGGGGCGGCTAGGTGGCGCAGTGAATAGAGCACTGGCCTTGGAGTCAGGAGTACCTGGGTTCAAATGTGACCTCAGACACTTAATTACCTAGCTGTGTGGCCTTGGGCGAGCCACTTAACCCCATTGCCTTGAAAAAAGAATCTTAAAAAAATGTATACTCGTGTTTATCATATTTCTCTATCAGTCATGTTGTGAAAGAAGAATTATAACTAATGGATGGAAACGCCATAAGAAAGAAAAAAAATATTCCATTTACATTTACAGTTAGGATTATTAGCTTTGTATTTCACTCCCCATCATCTTCCCCATTTATATTTTTCTCTTTCCTTTGTCCTTTTCCCTCTTTTGCTTTTGATGCTGTCCCTCCTTACTAATTTTGCGGCCTCTCAATCAAACTTTCTGTCACTCCTTTTCCTTTTCCTTCTCCCTTTCCCCCTTTACCTTTCTTTCAACTGTCACTTTAAGTATACCTTTACTTTTACTTTAGTGCTCCCATCTATCATTCCTTCCTTCTCCTTTCTTTCTCATTCCTCCCCTATTTCCCAGTATGGTAGGATGAATTTTTAAAGCCAATTGGCAATGTTATTTCCACTTTGGAATAAATCTTCTGAGCGTAATATTTACTCAGTGCTCACATCCTTTCTTCTTTCCCTAATATTTTAATAAGTCTTCGTGCCTCTTTATGTGGTGTTATTTATATCTAATGCCTCTCACTCTTCCAGTATAATTCTTCTTTTCATATCTCTATTGTTTTGAACGTGTATTATGTCCACAACCTTTATCAAGATAGATTCTCTTTTCTGATAGAAGTACAGTTCTCAAGGGTTGATTGATTGATTGATTTATAAACAATATTACCTTATAGTTATTTCATAACCACAGCTTCTGTCCAATTCCCCTCAATTGTTCTATTAGAAATACAATTCTCAAGAGTCACAAACATCATCAAATTATAATCAATTTATTCTACACCCTCTTTCCAAGAACCTTTTATAGGAATACAATCATCATGAGATAATGTATCATATAAAGCAAAATCACTTAAAAGTCAAAGACCATAAACTTGTAATCATATCACATTCAATTTATAAACATACACACTTTGTCTAAATATATTTCTTTCAATTGTCCTAAGAGAAATAAAGTTCTCAAGAGTTAACTAACATATTCCCACTTCCATTTCCCTTTTCACACATCTCCTGAGTCTTGTACTTGAAGTTCAAATTTTTTGTTCAGTTTGATAAGTTTGAAAATCTTCTATTTCATTGAAAATTTATCTTTTCTCCTGAGTGAATATGCAGAACTTTTCAGGTTAGTTGATTCTTGATTGCAATCCAAGCTCCTTTACCCTTCAGTAGATCATATTCCTGGTCCTCTGAGCCTTTAATATTGAAGCTGATAAGCCCTGTATAATTCTGATTGGTGTTCCTTAAGTATTTTCAGTATTTCCTCCTTTAGCTGAGAATTTTGAAATCTGGCTACAATATTCCTTGGAGTTTTTATTCTGGGATCTCTTTCTGGAGGTGATCAATGGGTTCTTTCAAGGACTATTTTGTCTTAGGAAAATTAAAGCAATTTTCCATGATAATTTTCTGAAAGATATATTCCAGGCTATTGTTTTGACTGAGGCTTTCAGGTAGACCAATAATTAGTAAATTAGCTTTCCTGCATCTATTTTCCAGGTCGGCCATTTTCCCTAGAGATACTTTAGATTTTCATCTTTTTCTTAGGCTTTTGGAATTTTTGATGGAATCTTGGTGTCTCGCAGAGATATTTGTTTCCATTTATCCAATACCTGTTTTCAAGATTTTATTTTCTTCAGTTAGCTTTTTTGTTTCCTTTTTCACTTGATTATTTTTATTTTCCAGTTGGCTAATTTTACTTCTTAAATTATTTTTTTCTTCATTCATTTTTCATAATTAACCTGCATCACTTTCCATTCTTCTTCTTTGATTTTTAAAATCCTTTTTGGAACTGAGATCATCAGCCACTTAAGTGACTTCACATGTAGGCATTTTATCATTGGTTTCCTCTTATGAGATTTTTTTTTTTATTACCCCTCTCTGAATAGTAGTTGTTACGGTAAGCCTTTTTTTCCCTCTGGTCATTTTATTGAGTTATATTCCTTTGGTGTTCTCAAGCTTTTTATGTTATCGTTTTTGGTTTTGTTAGGGACCAGGGTTCTGACTTTCTGCTTTGGCATTTCTGGTATACCCAGTTTACTCCCTGCACTAGGGTAGCCTAACACCACTCCAGCTTCCCAAAACTTGAAAACATGCTCTCTGAGATGGATTAGGGACTCTCAATGCTAGCAGAATTTGGAGACCTTACTTGCACTGTGGCTAAAAGCTAGTCACTGACTTTCCAGATCTCCCACCTAGTCTGGACTACACTCTTTTACCCACACAACAAACCTTTTCAGGAAGTTCCTTCAAGATATCTTGCTGATAGGTGGCTTCACTCTTTGTGGTGGGTTCTGTAACTTTAGGATATGTTTAGATGTTTCATTCAAAGTTGTTTCAAGAAAATCTAACTCCTGTACCTCCAAGAACTTTCTAGTTTCATGCTACCATCTTTTCCTCTGTTCCAGGAGTCCCAAAACACTAATATCTTACTCTCCTACTCTGATAGGCTAAATTAACAGAAAAAATATACTCAATCAATAAATTAATCAAAAACATGTATTAAACACTTCCTATTAACTGTTCCAGACACTGAAGTTAGAGACAAAATCAAATAGTCTTATCTTCAAAAAAGACATATTTTAATGGTGAATAGGAGAGGACAAGTCCACACAGAAATTACACAAAACACCAATTAACCTTGAAAATGGCACAAGAAGTTATGAAGATACTCTTCAGCAGTCTCAATTAATTTGTTGTTTTTGAGTTGTATCTTAATTTTCAAGACCTTATTTGGGATTTTCTTGATGAAGATATTGGAGTGATTTGCAATTTCCTTCTCCAACTTATTTTACAAATGAGGAAAATGAAGAAAATAGTGTTAAGTGACTTGTCCAAGGTGACACAGTTAATGTGTCTGAAGAGGAATTTGATCTCACGTCTTCCTTATTTCATATCCAGTGCTCTATCCATTCTTGCTTCTCTTCTCAATCAATAGCTGTCTGTCAAAGTGAAGGTTATATACCTCCTCTCTTTTATTGATTGTTCTATCCACAATTTTAGCTTTACTAAGATTATTTGCAAGAAATGTGCTTACCTTTGGACTGAAGGAAGTTTTATATTTCTGAATCTTGTTTTCACAAGAAAACAGCACAACTTTCTTGTTGTCAGTTTTGAGTGATGAACAGGACCAATATATTTGCATTTCATTGAATGTGAATAAGGTCCCACTTAAAACTGTGAATACTCAGGTTATTAAAAATCATAAATAAAATTACTTTTGCACTCCCTGTTTTGTTCTTGACAAAACTTGTTGGCACTTTGTAAGCAATACTTCTTTTCTAGAATTTCCTTAGTTATCTCTATACTTTCCAGAATTTTGCCAGTGAACCTATAGTTTACAAATTCTGTTCCGTTTCTTTTTTGAAAATACCTTTTTTATCTTCTATTTCAGTTCTGTCATATGTTTCTTTCTCTATGTATCAATAATTCAAAAAAAGCATGAATTTAGGGGCAAACAGTACTAAACTCTAGAAAGGTAAAGAAAGGCTATATTGACCTGGGTGGAAGTGTGAACCAAAAAAAAAAGTTACCTTAAAAATAGTGATGAAGGATTATTCCAATATGAGAGGAAACATATGTAAAGGCATGAAGTAGAAAATTAAGTATTATATGTATGGAATTTCAGTGGACCAGTTGGCTGGAGGAAGTCAAAATATAAAAATCCTGTAAAAACTTTTAAAAATTCTCATTAGACATAATCAGCCTTTCTAGTAGCATGAATGAGGATATAGATTGTAGTTGAATTCATTTGGTTGATTGTCTTTGAATATTTTATTAGTATTTAGAATATCAGTTCCTTATTTGTCCTTTTGTTCTAACCTTTTCTTGTTTTTTATTTTAATCAATTTCACTAGAGATAAAAAGTAATAATTTCACATTCTATCCTCTAAGTTTTGTTGTTGTTATTATTGTGGGTGTCTGGACAAAGGCAGATATTAAGTAATACCCAATGTCTTCCTTTCTTCATACTAAATATTATTTCTTTTCACCCTTTGATGAGATGAAATAGGACAAGTGAAAGGAAAGTGGTTCAGTCTTTAAAGAAATCAAAATTTCTCTTGATATTTTTATTTATTTCATTGAATATATCTTATATTTTGAAAACTTTTAGATGTTTGTTTTTAATTTTTTTTTGAATTCTGAATTATTTTCTGTCCCTAACCCCTCAATCTCTGACTTGAGAAGGCAAGCAAATTGACTAGTTCTTCATCCCTGGTATAAATCCCATCTGGTCATAATGTATGATTTTAGTGGGTTTTTTTTTTTTTGCTGTGATATCAATGCTAGTGTTTTAGTGAAAATTGTATTAATATTCATTAGGGAAATTGGTCAAAGTTTTCTTTCTCTTTTTTCTTCCTGGTTTTGGTATTAAATCCATATTAGTTTCTTAAAGTGAATGTGGTAGGACTCCTTCTTTGCCTATTTTTTAATGGTTTATATAGTATTGGACCCAATCGTTCTTAAAAATTTTTAGTGGAATTCACATGTGAATCCATCAAATTCTGAATAATTTTTCTATTTTTAATACATTTTCCCAATTGCATCTAGTAAGAATTTTGGCATTTTTAAAAAATTTTGCATTTCAAATTTTCTCCCTCCCTTCTCTAATGACTCCCTGAGATAGAAAGCAACTTGATATAGGTTATACATATGCAATCCTGAAAACATATTTCCATATTAGTCAGAGAAAACACATGCTAAAAACAAAACTAAAAAAACAAAAAAATAAAGTGAAAAATAATATGGTTTAATCTGCATTCATACTCTAACAGTTTTTTCCTCTGGAGATGGCAAGCCTTTTTCATCATAAGTCCTTTGCAACTGTCTGAGATCATTGTATTGCTGAGAATAATTTATTCACAATTGATTATAGTATCATATTGATGTTAGTATGTACAATGTTCTCTTTGTTCTACTCACATAACTTTGCATCAGTTTGTGTAAGTCTTCCCAGGTTTTTCTGCACATCATTTCTTATAGCATAATAGTATTCTGTCACAATCATATACCACAACTTGCTCAGTAATTTTAATGGAATTTCTCATGTATCTCTTATTGTTGGACTTTGTTGGTAATATCTAAAAATACTGAGATTTTATGCTTTTTTATGTTCATGTGTTTTATATCCTAAAACAGCTAAAATTGCAAATTATTTCAACTAGTTTTTTTAGTGGCTTCTCTGGAATTCTCTAAGATGATATCACCTCTAAAGAATGATAGTTTTGTTTGTTCCTTACCTAACCTTTGATTTCTTTGATTTCTTTTCCTTATATTTATAGCTATCATTTCTAGTACAATATAGAGAAATGATAATATAGGTATCATTGTTTCACCTTGATCTTATTGGAAAGCCTTCTTATTCCCTTCATAGATAAGACTGATGGCTTTAGATATGAACTAATCATTTTAAAGATAGCTCCTTTTAATAAATAGTCATATTTTAATAAAACAGCATCAAAATAATGGAAAAAATAGAAGAAAATTTGAAATAACTCACTGGAGAAGCCAATACCAGGTCTTACCCCACTCCCCCACTTTTCCTAGGGTCCAGAACATCACTACCGACTCCATTTGGAGTACATGATCTCACTGTTAAATCCTGTTGGGGCATGAACCCTTACTGCTGACTTGATGGGGTGCAACTTGTCTAAGTCATTTGAATTGAAGCATATTCCACCCTCACCTCATTCACACAGATCTCTTCATTTGACCTAAGTTTTCTTGTTTTGGAAAATTATTTCAACCTATCCTTTTGTGTACTCTGCTTATCCAGAATTTGTTTTGAACTATTATTTTAAAGTTGTTTGGAGGGGAATTTGGAAAATTCAGAGGAGAGCCTGTATCTACTCCATCATCTTGTCTAAGAACACAAACTTAGAAGAGTAGGAAATGACCTTTTAGGTGGTAAAGGAGAGACAGAAAATTGGATGAAATATTTTAGTAAAGAAATATTGTAAGGTACCATGAAGAATCATACAATTTCAGAGTTTAAAGGGAGTTCAGGACCAATTGAATCCAATTCACAAGTGAACAATCATTCCTTTTACAATCCACATTACTGACACAAGTGGGCTTTTTGTGAAAACCAACAATGTGAGGGAATCTTCTACCTTATTAAATAGTGCATTTTGCTTTGGAATATATATTTAGGTTTAGTTATTGAGAAGGATTTTTTTTATTTTTCCCCTTATATGAATCTGCTTCTCTGAAAATTGCACTAACTGATCCTATATTCTTTTGGGGACAAGCAGAAGTTGAATCTCTCAAGTAACATACTTAAAGACTGTTTTATCTATCGTACATCTTTTCTACAGACTAAACAGCTCCTTCAACCAATACTCATATAGTATTCAAGACTCTTCATCATCCTGATAAGCTTTCCTTGTGAAACTCTAAAGTTTATTAATCTCATTCTCAAAATGGGGCATCTAGAGGTGAACACAGTATCCTGGTTATGGTCTGTCCAGGTCAAGGGTAAGAGAAAAACTGTTGATATAAATATGGTAAAAATAATCCCAGTGGTCCCTTAAATTGTCAGGAGGTCACTAGGGATGAACCCCATGAGATTTTCTATTTACTGTTAGAGAAGATCTTTACTATTAAATTATAGCTTTAAATGGATATAAAGAAAAGTTATATGTAAGTAAAGGCATTAAAATTTTTCTTATGGTTAGAGTTGTATAGTACATTAAGAAAAGCTGTGTGTCAAGCCAACATGAGAATTTACATAGTGGGGTAAATGAAGGACCTAGTTACTGTGATCATTCCTGAATGAAGGCGGATACAGTGGTTGCTGATGGAAGCAAAGCAGGCAGTAACTTTATTAAATTGTTAATGTTCTTCAAAATAAGTAGGCACATGGGTTTATGGATTATGAGATAGCCAGCATTTCAAGACTATAAAAAATACTAACAAGCCCCTATATGGGACCCCAAGGTCCAAGTAGAGTTTCTGATCCAGCTCCCTAAAGGGACCTTAAGTTTGGAATACTATTGCTGAATTTTTTCTAGGGATTAAACAAAACTCTAGTTGAAGAAGGTGCACATTTTCACAGTTATAGGTTATTCAGAGAGAGATAGAGAGAAAGAGATATATTATTCATTTGGAAGCTCAGAAATTTGATCATTTAAACATTCTACTCTAAGCTCTTTATTTTTCTTTCATTTCCCCCCAACTTCATTTCTCATTTCATTCTTTATCTCTTACTTCTTTTCTTTCATTCACATTTGTCAAAATTTTGGGGGAAAACCATTCTTTTTCTCTGAAGCTGTTTGTAAGATTATTTCTTCTGGATTTAACTCTTAGATTTTATTAACTTGTAGTATTTGTTCCTTGTGATTGCAATGTTCTTATTTGCCAGATCACTTTTTGCTTTGGAGTTTTGTGTTTGAAAGAGTTTGCTCTGGGAACCTTAGCTATGGTTTCTATAGACCTTGTTTGGTCTGGTCTTCTCTGTAGTTTGGATACTGTTACAACTTCATATCTACTTGTGATGCTTATTTTGGGCTCATACAGTGTATGAGCTTGCTTGTATCTCAAGTTCATGGTGCTCCATGTAAACTAGAATGTTGTTGGTTTTGGGATTTCTCACCTCTCTTTGCAGTATCCTCTATCAGGAATACCTATTGATTCTCTCCATTAATGGAGCCCTAACACATCTCAGCAGAAAGGTGGAGCTCAGACTTAGTTCACAGACCTCCTAGGACTGGTGCCCAGGAGCTGAGACCACTGTGTTCATCATCCAGCCTTCTCTGGAGTGCTTTGCTCTGCTTGTGTAGTGATCTCCTGGGGCCAGTTGTGTCTCTCACCTATCTTCTGAGAGAACTGAGATATTTTCACATAGCTAATTATGATAACTGATCTTTATTTCCAATAGCCCCAGTTCAGAGCACTGCCCAGCTTTAGGTAACAAAGATTCTGTTGTAAGAAATCCAGAATCAGGAAGCTAAAGTGGTCCATTTCATTTTGAGGAAGCTCTAATTATTATTAACAAAAAGACTTATTAACAAAACTTCTGTCCATGAGCATTCATAAGTTTTGCATTAACCTGCAAATTTAAGTATTCTTGTCATATCATAATCATAATTTGGCTTTAATTTTCCCAAGTGTTTTGCAAAATACATCTATTTTGTTCAAGCTAATCAGTCAATTAATCAACAAATTTTTATTAGGCACTTAGTACTTTCCAGAAATGCCAAACTCTGCAGATACAAAGAAAGGCAAAAGGACAGTCCTTCCTACAAGGAGCTTATTCTAATGGGACGACACCAAGCAAAAAAAGGGGGGTAAAAAGTACTTTCTGAGCTTTCCAACAGCTCTCAGAGATAGGTGCTGTAGATATTATTCCCTTTTAATAGATAAGAAAACTGAATCACAAAGAAATTGATTTGCTATGCTTATGCATTACAAGAGTTATAAGGAGGCATGGAGTTATAAGGAGGCATGGAGTCAAGCTTTCCTTTCTATATGCAAGTATGCTAGTCACTACCCAGTTCTAACAACTGCATCAAATGGACAACTAAAATAAGTGACCTAAGAAAGTGAAGTCTGATGACTAACAACTTTAGGAGCATGAGATGGTCACATGCCTATTACTTTGCTTCCTCAAACAGAATACCTTCAGAAGGAGAAGGATTCCTTGGGTCATGTGCATATCAGAGGAAGTAAATTTATTTTACTTACTGTTTATTAGGTAAATGATCTCATTCCCCCCACGACACTCTTTGTGTTATGTAGGAATGTATCATCACATTATGCCCGATTTAGAAGAAGGTAAGTGAAGAAACAAAGCTGTTAAAGAACATTTAGCTAGAAACATCAGACCTAGACCTGTGACCCTGTCTTTAAGGTATTAATTAGAATGTTCAAATAAAAATGGCCATTGGAATGAAATTTCTTAATCAAAATGTGTTTAATTATAATTACATACTTCTGAAAACAATAATATATGCCTCAGTGCAACATAAAATCTGTAATTATTTCTTACAGTTAAGATGCTATAGACTTAAATTAAATGTTTTTAATGGGATTATAGAAAAGAATGTGAAACATAGAAGTTTTTCATTTGTAGTATTGACTTTCAAATACTACCCAAATTTCACGTAAAATTATTTTCTCTAAATGTCCTAACATATATATTTTCCTAAGAAGAAATTATCTGTAAAATTAATGGAAACCTGTACTTGCAATATATAGAATAAAGTGTTCCAGCACATTCTTGTTAAAATAGTTGAGTAAATAGAGAATTCCTGTTTTGCCTATTAGAATATCTTAGTTTTATATTTAAAATGCTGAGATCAAAGGATACATACATACATATATATATATAATAGTATTGAAGTTATAGCTTGAACCTAAATGATTTAAAGAAACATTACTGTAGATTTAAAAATAATTATGTAAAAATAATTGGAAAGGAGATGTAAAAGCATGCTGACTAGCTGTTCACTTTCCTCTGATAATCAAAAAAAACAAACATCTTTGAGGTGTGGAATATGGAGAATATACCATAAAGTGTTATCATTTGTTAATTTACACTCCCCAAATTCAGAATTAATCATAATTTCAAAAGATATTCTACATTAGCCTTGGAGAAAAATTTGCTAAGGCAGATTAATAAACAAAATTCTCTCTCTCTCTCTCTCTCTCTCTCTCTCTCTCTCTCTCTCTTTATCTCTTTCTAATTCTCTCTCTATCTTTCCCCCTTCATCCTATATTACACATTGGATAAGAGCAATATATTTTCTAATGTAAAATGATTCTTTTATTTATAAAAAACACCTCTTAAAGTATTACTGCAGCAGTGTTTGCAACTGCATAAAATTCAAGGGAACAAAAATATTTCTTTCATCAAAACTGTCTGCCCCTAATGAACTTCCTCCTGAATTAGTAAATGTCTTTTTTACTTAAGTGAAGACATTTTCCACTATTTTTGTTGTAGTTTGACTTTGTGTCTGATTCTTTGTGATTCCATCTGAGGAACTTTTAGTGAAGCTATTGGAGTTGTCTGCCATATCTTTCTCCAGTTCATTTTATAAATGAAGAAACTGAGGTAAAGTTAAGTGACTTTCCCAGGATCACACAGCTACAAAGTGACTGAAAATTGATTTGAACTCAGGTTTCCTGACTCTGGGTCCAGTGATCCAACCACTTAACTACTACCTGACTCATTTTTCATTCTAAGGATTGTCAAGAATACATATGCAATTGTTAACACAATTCTTAAGGAATTGAGTATATTCAATTCAATTCCATTCAATTCCATGTCATTGTTCGATAATTAAAATTTATAAATTTTATGTAAGATCCTAATTGGATTCTAGGCAGTTATGTAGTACAGTGGATAGAGTGCTAGGCCTGGATTCAGGGAGACCTGAATTCAAATCCAACCTCACACACTTACTAGTTGTTTAACCCTGGGCAAGTCCCTTAACCCTATTTGTCTCAATGACCTCATTGGTAAAATGAGCTTGAAAAGAAAATCGCAAATTACTCCAGTATCTCTGCCAAGAAAATTGTAAATTAAGTCATAGGGAAATGACTGAACAATTGACCATCATCTTCATGACCACCAAAAAAAAACTAGAGATTGGAAGAAAGGCTATATGGCCCCCCTTGGGCATCTTCTTATCTTGTAATTCTAAATGTTCATCTAAGTATTAGCAAATTTTAATTTCCTTAAGTTCCTGAAGCATGACATCAATGATAGGTTCATGTTTATGAATATCTATTTGTATGATCTGTCAATAGGATGGGAATACACAAACCAAACAAAGTAATATGGTGATCTAGATCTCAAAGGTATCTCTGTAGCCAGTGATTATACTGCCTATATAAAATTTAGACAAAGTGCCAGGAACTATTAACTCCACAATTAAGACCTTAGGAAAGTAGAGAGAGCACAACTGTTTAACCAGTAAAAAATAGCATATTATATTCTGACTAAGTAGAATATTCTTCTAAAGGGGTTAGACCCTTTTTAAAGCATTGCTGTCAACAGCAACCAGTTTGATTGACAGCCAGTGCTCCCAGTTTGACTGACACCCAGTTCCCATTCATTGTGTGCTAAATTGACCGACTTCAAAAAAGAAAGTGGAGGGGGGCAGGGCTAGGTGATCCTGTCACAAAGAAAATCAGGAAACTCAGAGTCAGCAATCCCATGGGAGCCTTGCTGCTATGGAAATGATTTGGACCCATATTTCTTTCTAATGTTCAGTCCTCTCTCTCTTCCCTTCCCACTACTCTTTTTTTGTAACGTTAAATGTGGTCATTCTGGATGGTGGATAGGGCAGAAACTGCTTACTATTAGGTCACAATTTGAATCTAGATTTCAGGGAAGGGTAGAAAATGATGGCTTTTACCTTAATTACAATAGTCATCATTTAAGGAAATAAGCTTGTGGGGGACAGTTCATTTAAAGAATTTAATACTTAATTGTCATACTACTTTTTTTTAAAACTTAAAACCTCAAAGTAGGGATAACCCTAGACTAACAGAAGAAGGTATCAGTTGCTTCAGTTTTATGGACAGCTCTGGGAGGGGAGAAATATAAGGTAAAGGCGTTCAGGCTAGCAACTTGTCATATCAGTGGTTGGATCATAACAGGTTCTAGGATCTAGGTAAGCATTCAGCTAAATACGGTAGGGTTTATATCTGGAGACATCAATGAAGATAGGGAGGAGTGAGACAGTACCATGAATTTTAGACACCCAGCTTAGAGTGGTCACCTAAGGGAAGGAAGGGTCCCCTAATAGTCAGACATACTAAGAGAGAAAGTCAAGAGAGTGACAGAATCATCATCATATTCTATGTTAGAAGAAAACTTAGAGCTCAACAAGTCCAGTCTTATAAAAAAGGAAACAAGTGACCAGAAAAAAGAAGTGACAGAGGTAATGAGAAATAACAGAGACAGAATTTGAACCCAGGACTCTGCTTTAGAGTAAAGGGTGTCCGGAATGATTCTTTTTTTTTTTTTTTTTAGGTTTTTACAAGGCAAATGGGGGTAAGTCGCTTGCCCAATGCCACACAGCTAGGTAATTATTAAGTGTCTGAGACCGGACTTGAACCCAGGTACTCCTGACTCCAGGGCTGGTGTTTATCCATTGCGCCACCTAGCCGCCCCCTGGAATGATTCTTTCTGTTGAACTGCATGCCACCTCTGGTGGCTGGCTGAAGCTGAAGGTCTTTGGCTGAGGGTGACTTATTGAAAGGCTCTAAGGGACATAATCCTGCAGATTCAGGTCACCTCAGAGATGTCAAATAGCAATCAAGGACAGGACAGAAAGTGTTTTGAGGTCTTTGGGATAAAAATATTCAACTAATAGTATTTAAATGAGAGAATAATTCTAAGTTAAATTTCATCTCAGAAGTGTTTTGAAGACTCAGAAAGCAAATAAAATCTGAGGCATTTCTATTCTCTGATATATCTAGAAGAGGAATTGCACTTTAATTTTTCAGCTGCAATATGTACATTAAAGTGTTTTGCCACTGTTGTATATAGCAGATGACTTTAAAGGTTCGATGCAGCTGATCAAGAAGACAACCCCTGACTCTAGGATAAGCACTTTGATGGGTACACTGATTCTGTAAGGAAGGCCAGGGTTTCCAGAAAAGATTTGAACCAAGGGGGCAAAACACTGAAGAAGGCTTAGGACAATCTTTTTAATAATAGAGAAGAGAGAATTAGAGAATATTCTCTAAAAATAGAGAATAGTTAAGGTATATTTCTGCTTGGAACATGGAAACAAAGTCCTACTTAAGCTTCAAATTCACATCAATTTTTACCCAGTTTTAGAAACCACAGTTGTCAGGAATAAGAAGGGACATTTTATATTTCAGAAGGGAAATTTAAAAGAAATGACATTTGGGAAAGATTGACCTCTTCCCTCCCCCTGCCCAGAATTTAGTCTTTAAAGTCCCTTTTCTTTTCTATGGAAGAAAAATAATGCTATTGCAGGAAGAAATTAACCTGATGAGATTTCAATTCTGAGTTATAATATATATTTGAAACTCTGTAGACAAAAAAATAAGGTGTTTGTTCATTTTTTTGTCTACAGAGTTTCAAATAGTTCAATCAGTAGAAATAAAATTGACTTGACACACCAACATAAAACAATTAGTCAGTAAAAATTGGAGGGACAACTCTGCAGGCCCTGTGCAAGTAGGTGCTAGGGATACCAAAGACTAAAGTTAAAAAATTCTTATCCACAAGGAATTTATATTCTAATGGTAGAGATGATGACATGGACAATGATCAGTAATTATCAATTATATGCAAAATGAATACAATATAATTTGGGGGGGTGTTTATTAGGATTAGAGGGATCAGAAAATACTAATTTAGAAGACTAATTTAAAAGACTAATTTAGAAGATTTAGAAGACTAATTTAGAAGACTAATTTAGAGATATCAAAAGACAGAAATGAGGATGAAGTGCATTCCAGGAATGGTGTGGGGCATTGTGGAGCAGAAGGGCAGCTAGTGCATAGGTACAGAAATGGAAAAGGGAAAGTCTTACTTCCTTATCTATGAAACATCAAATACTCAGGATTGGTGTATCATCACCTGCCTTCAAAGAGGGGAGTAAGATATCAGAGAACTAGATAGGTCAGAAAGGAACAATAGATAAAGAGTTGGAAATAGCAAAAAAGAGGAGGTTTGATAGCCTAGTGAGACACTGACTTCTACTGAGCTTTAATGAGTAACAATGCTAACTTTCTGGATTTTAAAAAAATCCCTTGATAGCCATGTAGAAAAGATGTAGAAAAGTGAGGAGAAACTTGAGGGAGGGATACCAAATTAGGAGGCTATAGAAGGCCCGATGAGAAGTGATGAGGGGCTGAATTGAGAGGTAGTTGTCTGAGGACTGATATACATCATATATTTGTAGATGTTAAAATGAGATGTGGCAAACGATTGGTGTCACTGAGAATGAAGAGCAAGGCATATTATTATAAATTAGAGTGATTTTTGGAAGAATGGTGCTGCCATAACACTAATATGGGGAAGAATGGAAGAAGGTTATGATTGGGATAGACATAATAATTGTTGTTTTGGACAAAGTGAGCTTGAGGAACATATGGGACATCCATTTTGGTAATATCCATTAGGCAGTTTGTGTTGCAGGACTGGAGATGTGTATAAAGTTTCCCCAATACATTTTTGCTTTAATAATTTGTTATGAAATATCATAAACATTGTTATGGATGTTATAGAACAGTTTTCTTTTGCTAACTAAAATTATGGAACAATATAAAAATATTGTAGGATCTAAGTACTTCCAAGAGCAGCTCTCTGAAGGTAATTTAGGAATAAAATGCATCTGTATGTTTTTCACATATCAGTAGACCTAAGGAGGAAAGTAAGACATGTTAACATTACGAAAAAGATAGAAAAAAATAAATTCTATAGATAGACATTTTAAAGATTTAGGAAATATATGGAAAATATTTTTAAAAGAATCTAAATATGAAATTAGCTATTGTCCCTTCAAGTAGCCATCTTATTTTTATTAACCTAGAATCTACAAGTCCAGCATAGGAAATGGTATAGCCTCTAGACATGTCTTTCTACATTAAAGCTGACAGAATATGTAACATATGACCTAGGGACAATAATTGTCTCTATCAAATAAGGGAACTGATGGAAGAAGAGAAATAAGATAATTGGGACAGGATCTGCCTGAGAAAATTGATGAAGAATGAAGAAAATTATATGTATTAATTAACGGAAGCCCTGTGGCTCTTGGAAGATTGCCTACTCAATACACTGTACTAGGAAGTTTAGGTATCCCCTCTCTGAAATGCCGATGGAGAAGATGAAATAGTCCTGTTTAAAGACATTTGCCCCAATATAGAAAGGATATATTCATTATGATGTTTCTTAATATTATTTAAGACAAAAGAACTTGGAGTTTCAGTGAGGATCATGAGGAGGTAGCTTCTCTAGTTCAATCACTCCTGTCAAGTGGTTTAAGAGAGTGCTGATGGCCCTTCTTATTTGTTGTTGTGGTTGTGCAGGAATTCAACTCTTGTCTACTCTTTGTGAGGTTGTGGGCTATAGCTCATCAATGCTGTTTTTTTTTTTTTAAACAAAGATCCTGCAATGGTTTTCCATTTCCTTTTCATCAGTGGATTAAGACAAACAAGAAGATAAGTGACTGGCCCAGGGTTACACAGCCAATAAATGTAAGAGGTCAAATTTGAACTTGGATCTGGAAGGAAACTTCAAAGTCATCTGTTCATTCTCTCTCTCTCTCTCTCTCTCTCTCTCTCTCTCTCTCTCTTCATTCTTTCATAGCAAAGTAGTACACAATATGCTAGTGCCAAAAAATAGCTGCCTTTATGCCACTTAAATACTTTTAGGGAAGGTAATATACAACCTAAAGATACAACTCTTTCTTTGGAGCAATTCTAGTCATTCTGAAGGTTTTTCCCTTATCCATCTCTGAGAACTGCAACTGTCTATTGAGTTGATCTCTGTCATTTGGAGCCCCCTCTGGAAACAAACCTAGTTCCTCTTCCATCTAATTTGCCTTCAACACTTGCAACCAAAAATTGCATCATCTCTAAGATTTCTTTCTACAGATTATGTATCTCTCATTCCTTCCATTAATCCTTTTATGTCATGATTTATCCTTACCATCTTGTTTGCTTTTTCTCTAGAGACAATTCATTTTTTCAAGTTCTGAAATATGACATGTATATCTGAATACAATTTTCCATATATGTTCTGACAAACAAGATGGCCTGCCATGTCATACTACTGTCATAATTGGTTTGTGTTTCATTAAAACCTCAAGTTTTCATTAAACATAATTAGGTCTTATATTTATCCATGTCACAATAATAATATTTTTAACAAAGAAAAAAATGTAGTGATGGTACTTTCATGCATATTTATTGCAATACACATATTACCTACATATTGATATACATAAATCCACATGCACACATGTATATCCCTAAAGCAAATATTATATATAGTATATCTATATTTCTATTATTACATATTACATATATATGTACAAATATGTACATATATTTATATTGATGGAATTACATGCATGTAGAATGATGTAATTCTGAATAGATTATAGTTGTTTGATACACCTTACTCTATGATATGGTCCAGGGAGGAGAGGAAATGATCCTATCCCAAGTAATAGGTTAGCAGTTGTTTAAATGCTGCTCCTGGGGGCGGAGTCAAGATGGCGACAAGAAGGGGTCAAGTCTTAGGCGCTCTCTGATAAAATTCATCAGCTAAGGACTCTAACTAAACTTTCGAGAGACAGAACCCACAAAGGGACCCAGTGAGGCAGTTCTCCTACTCAAGGTAACCGGGAAAAGAGCAGAAAGGCTCTGCTCCTCCGGATTGGAGAGGCGGCCCGCCAGAGGGGTGGCCCGCCACAGTCAAAGAACCTCAGCTTCCCGGAGGCAGCCCCAGGGCGCCGGGGGTCTCAGCTCACAGCAACGGGGAAGTCTCCTGAGCTGCACCCCGAGGAGCACCGGGCACAAAGTGGGGGAACAGCGGGGGACCTCTGCCAGAATGAGCACTTGGAGCCTGGCCTTCAGGGCACACAGCCAGCAGCCTCATCTTTCCCCAGCCCTGATCCAGGAAACAGAAGCAGGCGGAGCCAGGAAGCAGGAGCCCCCAGGGCATGAGCCCACTGGACCTAGGGAGGGGAGTGAAGAGAGACTGCCTAGCTCTGTCCTCTACCCCTGAAACAGGACTCTGCAGCTCTGACCACATTCAGATCCTGATTGCAGTCTAGCCCCCCCCATAGAACAGCAGGGCCCCCCCCCCCACATCAGCCCCATGGCAGAGGGGGGGCGCTTATGGTCATTCACAGATCAGGAGGGAGGACAGAGCCTCACACACTGAGACCCTTGTGGGAGTGTCCCAAAAGCTCAAGAAACACCCCAAACCAGGCCCAGGCTGGGAAAACGAGAAAGCAGAGAAACAAAAGGAAGACTATTGAGAAATATTTTGCAAATGAGCCCAAGAAGGACCAAAATACTCAGTCTGAAGATGAGGAAGCACAAGCTCCTGCATCTAAAGACTCCAAGAAAAACAGAAACTGGGCTCAGGCTATGATAGAGCTCAAAAAAGACTTTGAAAATCAAATGAGGGAGTTGGAAGAAAAACTGGGAAAAGAAAGGAGAGAGATGTAGGAAAAACATGAAAATGAAGTCAGCAGCTTAGTCAAGGAAATCCAAAAAAATGCTGAAGAAAATAGCATGCTAAAAACCAGCTTAGGTCAAATGGATAGAACAGTTCAAAAAGTTATTGAGGAGAAGAATGCTTTAAAAAGCAAAATTGGCCAGATGGAAAAAGAGATAAGAAAACTCTCTGAGGAGAACAAATCCTTCAGACAAAGAATGGAATTCAGGAAGATTGATGAATTTAACAGAAATCAGGAATCAATACTTCAAAACCAAAAAGATGAAAAATTGGAAGAAAATGTGAAATATCTCATTGAAAAAACAACTGATATGGAAAACAGACTTAGGAAAGATAATTTAAAAATTATTGGAATACCTGAAAGTCATGATCAGGAAAAGAGCCTTGACATCATTTTCAAAGAATTACTACAGGAAAATTGCCCTGATATTCTAGAAGCAGAGGGCAAAATAGAAATGGAGAGAGTCCACAGATCCCCCAGAGAAAGAGATCCCAAAAAACCAACCCCTAGAAATATTATGGCCAAGTTCCAGAACTGCCAAGTCAAAGAGAAAATATTACAAGCAGCCAGAAGGACACAGTTCAAATATCGTGTAGCTGCAGTCAGGATCACACAGGACTTAGCAGCAGCTACATTGGAAGCTCGTAGGGCTTGGAATACAATATACCGGAAGGCAAGAGAGCTTAGAATGCAGCCAAGAATGAACTACCCAGCAAGGCTGAATGTCCTCTTCCAGGGAAAAAGAAGGACTTTCAATGAACCAGGGGAATTTCAAAGGTTCCTTTTGGAATGGCCAGAGCTGAACAGAAGGTTTGATCTTCAGATACAGGACTCAGGTGAAGCATGGAGATTGGAGGAGAGGGGGGAAATATGAGGGACTTAATGAGGATGAACTGCATGTATTCCTGCATAGAAAAATGACACTGATAATACTCATATGAACCTTCTCAGTTAATAGAGCAGGTAGAGAGAGCTTTTATAGTTGAAGCACAGGAGAAAGCTGAATTCGAAGATAAAATATGGTGCAAAAATGGAATCAATAGAAAAAAAAGGGAAATGGAATGGGAGAAAGAAAAAGGAGAAGGGGAATAGTCCAAGATATTTCACATAAGATTTTTTTTATTACAATGAGCTATTGCAATGATATGGAAGAGGGGGAGGCAAGGGGGAATGAGGGAAACTTTGCTCTCATCAGAGATGGCTAGGAGAGGAAACAGCAAATATACTCAATGGGGTATAGACATCTGGAGTAAGAAGGAGGGGGGAGCAGGGGGAAGGGGTGGGGATGTGAATAAAGGAGGAGAGGATGGACCATGGGGGGAGAGTGGCCATATATAACACATTTTCTTTCTTACTTCTTGCAAGGGGCTGGGAATGGAAGGCCTGCCCAGGACCACAGGGCCAGGTGGATTCTGGGCCTAAGGGGTGGTATGGGGGCTCAGGGCTTCTTGGACCCAGGACCAGGGATCTGTCTGCTGTGCCACTCAGCGAACCTACAGCAGAGTCATAGTGAAAGGAGAGAGAAAATAGAGTACATGGTAGTGGAGAAATAAGAAAGGAGGGAGTTCCAATCAGCAATGGCAACAGTGGAAAAATATGGAAATAACTTTTGTGGTGCACTTATCATAAAGAATGAGATCCACCCATGACAGAGTTGTTGGAGTTGGAACAAAGATTCAAGCACATTTTTTGTTATGATTGTTTGGTGGAGGGTGCAGGGCAAGTGGGGCTGGATGGCCTGCCTGGGGCCACATAGCGGGGTGATCTTTGGGTGTCTGGGGCTGGATTTGGACCCAGGTGCTCCTGGCTCAAGGGCCAATGCTCTGTCTGCCACCCAGCCACCCCTACTATTATTACTATTTTATTTTATTTTGAGTTTTTTTTCTTTCTTTCTTTCTTTCTTTTTTTTTTTTTTTTGGTTTTTGCAGGGCAGTGGCTTGCATGTCACACGGATGGGTGATTGTTGGGTTTACGAGGCTGGATGTGAACTCAGGTGCTTGTGGCTCCAGGGCTGTTGCTTCATCCATTGCGCCACCTGGCCATACCTACAATTATTACTATTATTATTTTTTATTTTAATTTCTTTTCTCTCCCTTTTACTTTTTTCGCCCAAACAAGTCTATCTATATTCATGGGGGAGGAGGGGTATTTTGTTTACTTGTAAACAAGAATATTTTATTAATGTAAAAAAAAATTTGTACAAAATGAGAATAAAAAAATAAATTAAAAAAAATGCTGCTCCCTGCTTTATAGTTCTTTGAGGTTTTTTCCTGTAGAAGCCAGTCAGATGAAAAGTATTTCAGAACATCAGCAATGGACTACAATGGTATTTGCATCCTGAATTATTCTGTTAGATTCTTTCCTTGGAATGTTGTAACTCTCTTGTTGAAATATTTATAATTGCCTGGTAATGTGGGAAATAAACAATTTATTCCTATTATCTATATTCATGTTTTGATAGAAAAAAAGAAAACTATAAATTACTAGATATTAATAAGATCATGGGCTGCTACTACCTTGTCATAATGGCTAGTCACAAATATTTGCACTGAGACTTGGTTATACAAATATTCTTTATGAAAAGTAGCTGAGTGGGTTTGATGTCTCTAACCTTGCAGCAACATTTTATTCTATTGTTCCAGTGATGGACATGTAGAGTAATACAGTCCAAAGCCTTCAGGCAATGTCGGGCTGGAATGGAATATTTACTACTTGTATAGCATGGTGTTTCTGAAGTTTCTAATTTGGGCATGCTTTAGTAAATACAATCATCATAGTGTGGCAAAACTTCACTCCTAATTTTCAATGGAAGGAATGCATGATGGTGATTTTTTTCAGCCATCTATAGAAAAGGGGGGGAAATGAGCCCAAAGTATCACTTAGTTTCTTAAAAATATAGTAAGAAGAAAATAGGTTTTGATGCCTGGGGGAAAACAATGGTGATGGTAAACAGATATTGATTGCAATTTTAGGACTACAAAGTTTACATTTTAATTTTTATATCACAGAACAAAAATGTTTATAGATTATAAAGAGAATGGTTTCATTATTATTATATTTAACATTAATGTTTTTTTAATTTTAAAATGAGTCTTTGATGGACATAGAAGTACATTGCCATAGGTACTATTGGAAACCTTGAGATATTATCAAAAGGGATAGGTCTTATTGAAAATCAGAATTATTTAATTTGATGAAGTTATATTAAAAGATTTGCCCATGCATATTTCTCAGGCTCTTTAACCTAGTTAATATTCATTAAGAAGAAACTATGCTAATGTAAACAGGCTAAACAGAACTCTAAATAATAAAAGAATATAATGAACATTATAAAGCAAACAAATTTTTAGCTTTCCTTACACCACAAAATTCACCACTTGTGGTTCTTTTGATACCACCTATATTCCTGGGTCAATGGAATGTTGAGAGAGATGAGATAAAAAAATTTACTTCTAACCACAACCATGCCCTGATAGAAACAGGAAGCAGCCCCTGAAAGTTTAAGCATTATTCTAATTTTCTGCTTTCCAAATTTCAAGAGGACTTCTAGATATGTGTCTTGATTATTTTTGTCCTTACAATTGTGGTTTTCTTTTAATATCCTTTATATTTCCTTGCTATCTCTAATGGTAACATGAAACTTCCTCTATTAAATAAAAAGTTAGGAAAGTTTTTACTATTTTCTCCTTCAAATTTTCATTCTTACAAAACTGGCCTAGCCAATAAAATTCACAGGTTTAAAGGAAATACTGACACCATTCTATTTCTATTGAATTCCTAATTCTTTTGTACAATCAAATTTTGTTGAAGGCTTACTAGGTGTTGCCTCATGTAATGTTCATTGAGCTGCATGGTGTAGTAGAATATGAGCCTCAATTTCCTCTATCAGATGAAGCAGTCAGACTAAGTGATCTCCCAGATTATTCCTTGGCAGGAAAAAAAAAGTGTGTCTTCTGATTTGATCTTCCTAACTCCCAAGATTAACAATCACAACAAATTGACAACAAATTAAAGGAGGTGTGCATTGCTAGAGCTACTAAACAGATTATCTTGAATTCCAAACATTTTCAAGGTAACCTAAGTTATTCTGCATGACATTTACACCTATATCTCTTGGGGAAAATTAAACAATAAATAAAAGATTCTGTTAAAAATATTTGGACAAATTTATAAATTTCCTTTTCTTCAACTGAAATCTTATAGAAATGTTGTATAAAGCTTTTTTTTTAAAGGGGGGGATGGATAAAAACATTCTAATCTTTTACCTTTTAAAACCTCCAAATGTTTTTTCTAATAAATTGTTCTAAAGAGATGTCATAATGTATCTGATTATCTCTAGGGACATAGTAAGTCATATGATTATAAAATTACAAACATTTTAGAGTTGGAAATGACTTAAGATCATCTGATTCAACTATATATATATATATATATAGTTTAAAAATTACATAAAGATTTTTGAGGCATCCTGTTTTAACTATGGTAGATTTACATTCATTCCTTTATCTGTTTGCTTCAATGAATTTTCTTCCTCATTTTTAAAATTAAATTTTTTGATATTTCTATGTTTAGCATCATCAAAGCTTTCTTCCAATAAACCTTCCCCATCTCTTTTGTAGAGAATTTTCCTATATAACAAATAATATTTTCAAAGAGAAAAGAAAAGCAAAATTGATACAGTTGCTGACAGTTGATTGAACATTATGTTGAAAAGAGAATGAACATTTCTTTAATGTATCACAAATACAGTTTTCATTCCTCTGTCTTAGAATGGGATGTGTGTCTTATAGTTGAGTTGTCTTCTAGTATATTATAGTTTGAGAACTTGCTTGTTCTTTGTAATTTTACAAGATTCACTTTAGATTTCTTCTTGTTGATTACTCTTTCCATTTACTTTTCAGTTGTCATTGTCAAAATTATTTTCTTACTATTAATTTCATTCTATTTCTTGTAATTTTTTGTCTTTCTGTGTTTACCAAATTCATATTTTCTCATAGCATAGTGATATTTCATTAAATTCTTGTATCACAATTGGTTTAGCCATTTTCAAAGCAATGGAGACCTATTCATTATTTAATACCATAAAAAATATTGCTGTAAATATTTTGGTGTATGGGGTTTCCTTCTTATGAATGACAAATTTGGGGGCATATCTGTAATTTATTTTCATAATTTTAAATTGCCTTCCAAAATGGTTGTGCAGATTAATAGTTCCTTTAATAATATTCTAGTGAATCTTATCCTCCCACAAATCCTCCAACATTGACTAATCTCATCTTTTGTCATCTTTTTCAGTTTTCAAGGTATTAGGTGAAATTTCAGGGTTTTCCTTTTGTTAAAATTTATTTTTGACTAATGACTTAGAATACTTTCATATAATTGTTAATAGTTTGCAGATGTATTGAATTTTTTATTTTTAGCTTTCACTTTTTTAGGGAATAACTTTAATGTTTATTTTTTCACATATATACATATATATGTATATATGTGGCATATGTATGTGTGTATGTGTGTATCCATACAAATTATCTATGATATATGTATGTATTCCTGTCAGTGTGTACACTTATATATCTTTGGTATCATTTCCTTATCTGGAAAATTTATACTTTTTAAAAATCTGTTTCTGTTATTATCCTAGATTCATTAATTTTTAAAGTGACTTTAGTTGTCATCTAATTCAACTACAAAAATTATCTATGGTACATTTAATTTTTCAGTGTCTTCAACCACCCTTATCTTTTTTCTTCCTTCTCTAAAGAAATGACCTTTGCCAAGACTACCCTTTTTATCTTAAGTTCTTCAATGAATCTTTTTCTTCCTTTCATTTCTATAACCAAAGTGTTCAATAATTGTCTCTCTTTTCATTTCTTTATATGCTTCTTTCTCTGTTAATCTCATCCACCCATGTGCCCTCAAGTCACCCCTCTCAGTGGACACTTCCCAAATATTAATTCACATGTCTTATCTCTCCTGAATACTTTGCATTTCTTAATACCTATTTTTCTACTAAAACATCCCATTAAAGGATTCTAGACTTAGAGATGACAAGACTTTAGGAGTTTATTTTATTGATAAGAAAACTGGGCCTAGAGAAGAGACAAAATATGTTCACAAGCTGCCTTATACTCATGATGTCACAAATTTACTGAGACATCTTTCTTCCTAATCTTGCTCTTCTTCACTTTCATTAGCATTCTTCCACCTACCCACCCCCACAACTTCAGCTTCTCCCCTTCTTCCAATGAGTTCAGTGAACCATTAAATCTTCCTGATTTTACACCTTTAGTATCTTAGAGAGATAATAGAGTCTTATATTATCATTGCCATGGTCCACTAGGTGGTCCAGAAGATAGAGTACTAACCCTGGATTCAGGAAGGTCTGAGTTAAAAGTCAACACTAGTTATTGCAAGTTGTGTGAACCTGGTGAAGGAACCTAACCCAGTTTGCCTCAATTTTCTCATCTATAAAATGAGTTAGAGAAGGTAATGTCAAGTATCTTTGACATGAAAACCCAAAATGTGGACCATGAAGAGTCAGAAATAACTGAAAAGCAACATTAATGCATTAAATTGTCATCATTTTCATTGCCATATTAGGCTGTCATCATTCATCATTGATTCCTGCAAAATCTGTCTAGTCTTTCTTACTAATACTAGTGCTAATACTCTTACTGGTACTCTCTTACTGTGTCCATACTATATATTTACAAAATAATTTTCCTAATGAATGAATTAGATCATATCATTTCACTGCTTAAAAACTCTCAGGAGCTACTCGTTGTTAACTGATTTAAATGTAAATTTGTTAGTCTAATTCACAAGGACTTTAATGAACTGTTTCCAACTTCATATGATCCACATTTTATACTCTATGATACAGTCAAATTAGACTATTCAGTGGCCTCCAAACATGTTATCTGTTTTCCCACCATGTCTAAATCTGATTCTTATAGTATGAATATTGGGGAGATGGACAAATTGATCAATGGCATTTCCTAGTCAATTTGAATCAATTTGATGAACTACAAGATTGTATCAGAAAAGAATTGACTATTTAATAATCTCAAGACCTTGGGTTGGGAGCGTCAGAGAAGAATCTAAACAGCAAGCTGGTACTGCAGTTCTTTGGAAAGTGGAAGTTAATGGAATGTTTCAGGACTCCCTTAATAGTAACTCAAAGTTCATTTTCTTTCATAAGTCCTAACTGTAGAGATAACAATGCCCTAAGTATAGAGGATTTAGGGCCCTGTGGATGAAAGGTGAGATGAAAGACAGTGAGATGGAAAGATAGATACACATAAAGAGGAATTAGGCTTATTGTTTATTTGGCTAAAATGAATTCCTTTGAGTTTTGCATTTTATGTGGACCAAAATAAAGGATATTTTGTGTACAATATTTAATATTATATTGAGATAACTGCTCTCCATTCTTCAATTATTTCTCTTGCCATCTCCCTTCATTGGATATTTTCTGTCCTATTACCCATCTTAACTCCTTGGTAAAGCAGTTTTACTTTATGTAGTTCTACTCTCTCTGGTTCTTGCCCCTTTATCCTAGTGATTAATTTGCCCTACCAAAACCTAGCTCCAGGTTACTTTCATTGTATGCTGCCTCTACTACTATTTGGGTCCTGAAAATTGAAATCATTCTGATTAGGGCCACTTTGAATTTATATTATATAATTTCAATTGGTTTTTCACTGCAGCAAGGAAATCTTTTTAACTTTCCTTAATTGATTCATTATCCCACCTCCCACAGCAGCTTTTTGCAGTCCTTTTTCTTTCCCCGCAAATCTTTCCTATTTCAGCTGAGAATCTTTCCTTATATTTCACTTTAAAGATTGAGGTAATTTTCATAGCATTCTGTCTTCAGTCTTTATTTTAATCTCACATCACACAGTGTTTTCTGAAATTATCTTCTCCATTACTTCTTTTTTTTTTTTTAACATTTAGATGTGGCTCTTTTCCTTCGTAAGGAAAACTCTTCTATATGCTCAAGAAATTCATTCTTAGCCATTTTCTGCAGTAAATTCATTCTGGAGAATTTTAAGTTACCTTTGGAAGCATTATTAATACTAAGACTAGTGGAGGTGATGGAATTCCAAGCGGGCTATTTAAAACCCTAAAAGATGATGCTGCGTTCAATATGCCAGCAAACTTGGAAAATTCAGTGGAAGCCACTGGACTGGAAAATAATATTTTACACTTCAATCCTTTTTGTGTGTTTATTTGTTTGTTATTAGCCAGACAATTGGGGGTAAACTAGTTGCCCAGAGTCCCTCAGCTGGGAAGTATCAACTGTCTAAGTCTAGATTTAAACTCGGGTCCTTCTAACTCCACCTGCACCACCTAGTTGCCCTGTTACATTTCAGTTCTAAAGAAGGGTAAAGCCAAAGAACTTTTTAAAATTCTCAAACAAATACACTCATTTTACACAACAGCAAAGTTATGCTTAAGATTCTATAAGTTAGGATTCAGCAGAATGTAAACCAAGAATTATCAAAAGAGTAGGCTGGGTTTTTGAAGAGACAGAACCAGAGACTAAATTGTCAAAAATTATCTGAATTATGAAGATTTCAAGTGAATTCCAGAGGGGGAAAAAACCATCTACTTCTGCTTAGTCTTTGACTGTATGGATCATGTAGAATTGTGGAAAGAGATGGGAGTTTCAGTTCATCTTACTTGTCCTCTAAAAAAATCTATGTGGTCCAAGAAGCAACAGTGGAAAAATTGATTAGTGAAAGACCAGAAAATATAAGGTTATATAGTTTTACCTTATTTATTTAAATTATATGAAAGGTACATCATATAAAATGCAAAATTAGATGAATCAAAAGCCAGAAATAATGTTGTTCAGGGAAATATCGGAAATCTCAGATATATAAATAACTTTCTGAAGGCAAAAAGTAAAGAAGAATTAAGAAACCTCTTACCTATCAACTCTTCTCTTTCACCAATCTTTACTTTCCCTTTGTGTTTTCCTATTGCTTCCAAATATGCTCATATCTTCTCCAAGTATAGAAACCCTCCTTTTTCTATTCATCTTCCCTTCTAAATTTCTCTACTTTTAGTAACTAAATTCCTTGAGAACTCTCTTTGCTGTTAGTCACATCCATTTCCGTTTTTGTCGGGTTTTTTCCCTTATCATGACTGCTGATGTCATTCAAATGAAATTGTCTACTACTCAGTTACTTGTGAGATCTTGTTTTTTTAGTTTCAGAAAAAAATCATTATGCAGCAATTTAATTTTAAATGCAGTAATTGCAATTATGCTATCAGATAAATCAAAAACAAACATTCAAAATTTAAAAAAGGTATAAACAAGGAAATTTCATTATGCTGAAAAGAATCATAGACAACATACCAATATCAATATCGAACTTATATTCTCCAAGTGTCTTTGCAGCCAAATTCATAAAAGAGACATTCACTGAGCCACAAAAAGACCTCGACACATAGTGATAGGGAATTTCAATATTCCTCTCTCAAAATTGGATAAGTCAAACAGAAAAATAAAGGAGAAAATATATAACTAAGCAAACTGCTAGATAAACTAGAGTTAAAAGATTTCTAGCATCTACTAAACAAAATTTCTCAAGAATATATTCATTTCTTAGCACCATATGGAACTTAGTTATGTATTAAAGCAGAAAGATTATAAAAAATGTAAAAAAGATAGAAGTAACAAAAATATTCTTTAAACTTCACAACACAAGAACAAAAGATGTATACCCAAGTGAAGATTTGAAATCTCAAACAATGAATGGGTCAGAGAACAAATATTAGAAACAATAATCATGTGACAAAATTATAATAATAAAATATCAATTTCTTATATGTAGCTAAAACAATCTTTAGGGGAGTAAATTACATCTCTCTATACATGTAGTAACAAAATAGAAAAAGAAAGGAATGGTGAACTGAATATGCATTTTTAAAAATATAGAAAGTCAGCAAATGATTAAACTTAACACCCCCAAAGTTATTAAAAACTAGAGCAAAAATAAAGAGGAAACAATAATAACAAAAACCTGATAGAAATGATAAGTAATTTAAAGATATTCCATTGAAAATGCGAGTCAAATTGATTAACTTTTAGTCAAACTGACTAAAAACAAGAGAATAGAAACTCAAATGAATAAACTAGGAAATGGGCAAGGTAAAATTATAATACCAAAAGAAATTTTAAAAGTAAGTACGAACTATTATACCAATTATATATGACAAAATTGTGAATATATATATATATATATATATATATATATATATATATATATATATATATATATATATATATATATATATAAGAAACAGAAGAATACCATTTAAAAATTCAAATTTTCAAACCAAAGAAAGAGCAGTCAGGTATTGGAGTACATAGAGCACTAATTTAGAAAGACTCAAGTTCAAATCCAGCTATGTGCCCCTGGGCAAGTCATTTAATCTCTATTTACTTAATGGATCCTTAAAAAAAGGTGATCCAGGGGTGGCTAGGTGGCAGTAGATAAAGCACCAGCCCTGGAGTCAGGAGTACCTGGCTTCAAATCCGGTCTCAGACGCTTAATAATTACCTAGCTGTGTGGTCTTCTGCAAGCCACTTAACCCCATTTGCCTTGCCAAAATCTAAAAAGAAAAAGTGTGATGCATTGGAGGAGGAAATGGCAAGTATTCCAATATCTTAGCCAAGAAGTTCCCTTGAATCTACATCCATGGGATCAAAAACAGTAGGACAGGACTAAAAGATTGAACAACAAAAATAAAAAACAAAAGACCAAAGATAGATCTTAAATAAAGAAAATAGAGCTGGCTATACAGGAACTACTTAAGGGAGGATGCAGTGAAGTGGAGAGAAGTGAGCCTTGGTCCTGCTCAGGTCACAGGGGAATTCTATCAAACTTTTAAAGAATAATTTATACCAATATTAAATAAATCTTTTTTTTTTTTACCTTTTTAATTTTTCAATTTATTTTTTTCCACCAGCTACATACAAAAGCAAGTTTCAACATTAACTTACAAAACCTTGGGTTCCAAATTCTCTCCCTTCCTCCCACCCCACTTGCCCCTTTGAGAAAGCAAGTTACTTGGTGTAGGATAAAAATGTGTAGCCATGAAAAACATCACTACAATAATGATGTTGTAAAAGTAGACATATCCACCACCCCAACATACACTCACAAAGAGAAACCTAAGGAAAACTAAAGTGGGGGGGTATGTTTCAGTCTATATTCAGACACCACCAGCTCTGTCTTTGGGATGGATAGCATTCTTTTTCATAAGTTCATCAGGAAATTACTTCAATATTTTTCCCCACAGTTGCTATCACTAACAACTTTTCATCTTTCATACTATTCCTTCCTCTACAATTGGTTCTATTCTCTTTCTCCTTTCAGAAATGTGGTATGTATGACTAACTTCTCCTACAATCTTATCTTTTTTTCTTTTACCTACAGCTCAATTCCTTTCCCCTGCCCACTTTCTCCCATTCTTTCCTTCTATTATTTTCCTCTAGAGTGAGATAGAGTGTGCATATTAATCCCTCTCTGAGCCACTTCTGATGAGAGTAAGGCTCACTCAATCCCCCCTCACCTTCTCATTCTTCCACTTTACTGCAGACGCTTTTAATTGTCTCTTTTATGTAAAATAACTTATCCCATTCTACCTCTCCTTTTGCTTTCTCCCAGTATATTTCTTTTCCCCCATTGACTCCATCTTTTCAACATATTATACCTTCATAATCAACTCCTTCTTGTGCTTTGTCTATATAGGCTCCTTCTAACTGCCCTAATAACTGAGAAGGTTCATATGAGTTATCATTATCATCTTCCCATATAGAAATGCAGGCAGTTTAACATCACTAAATTCCTCATAATTTGCCCTTCCTGTCTACCCTCTCTCTGTTTCACCAGAGTCTTGTACTTGATCGAATTTTTTGTTCAATCCAACCCAGGTTGTTTTGTCAGGAAGGTTTGAAAGTCTCCTATTTCATTGAATGACCATCTTTTCCCCTGAAAGAGTATGTTCTGTTTTGTTGATGGTTGATTCTAGGATTTTGCCTTCCAGAATATCATTTTTCTAAGCCCTACAAGCCCTTAAAATAGAAGCTGCTAAATCTTGTGTTATGCTGACTGTAGCTCCATGATATTTGAAATATTTCTTTCTGGCTTCTTGTAATATTTTTCTCCTTGACTTGAGAGTTCTGAAATTTGGTTATAATATTCCTGGAAGTTTTCATTTTATGATTTCTTTCAGAAGATGATAGGGGGACTCTTTCCAGTTTTATTTTGTCCTTTGCTTCTAGGATATCAGGGCAATTTTCCTGGACAATTTCTTGGAAAAATGAAGTCTAAAGACTTCTTTTGGTCATGACTTTCAGATAGTCCAATAGTTTTTGAACTGTCTCTTCTGGATCTGTCTTCCAGGCCAATTGTTTTTCCCAGTGAGATATTTCACATTTTTTCTAGTTTTTCATTCTTTTAGTTTTGTTTCATTGTTTCTTGATTTCTCACAAAGTCATCAGCTTCCCTTAGCTCCATTTTATATTTTAGGGAATTATTTTCTTCAGGGAGCTTTTGTATCTCATTTTCTATCTGGCCAATTTGGCCTTTTAAGACATTCTTCCCCTCATTGGTCTTGTGGACTCCTTTTTCCATTTGACCCCAACTGGTTTTTAAGATGTCATTTTTAAAATTTTTTTTTGTAATTTCTTCACCAAGCATCAGACTTGGTTTTCATGATTTTTTCTGAATTGCTTTCATTTCTCTTCCCAGTTTTCCTCTACCTTCCTTACCTAATTTTCAAAATCTTTTTTGAGTTCTTCCATAACCTGCAACTAATTCATATTTTTCTTGGAGGCTTTGGATTCAAAAGCTTTGACCTTGTTATTTTCTGAGTGTTTAATTTGTTCCTCCAGAGGAACAAAGTAATTGTCTATGGTCAGATTTTTTTGTTGTTGTTGTTTGCTCATTTCCCAGTCTATGACATGATTTTCACTCTTTGTCAATGTAAGGCTCTGCTTCCAGGGAGGATGATGCACTGTTCCAAGCTTTTGAAGATTTTTACAGATGTTTTCAGGAACACCCCAGGAACATCAATTCCTTTAAGTTCTTGAGAGTCTCTAACTTCTTTCCTGACTGTGTTCTGGTCTCTGGTCTCTGGTCTGATTTGTGGATGACCATTAACACTCCCCTTTGACCTGGAACCATGAAGAGCATCCCTGCTCCACTAGGGCAATAAACCTCTTTTCCCTGAGATTGGGGCCTCAGACTGCATCCTGGATCTGAGTATGGGCAAAGCTACCAAGTCATGCCTCTAAGATAGATAGAAAAATAGACCTCTGCAGTCATCTCTGATCCCCTTACTACCTGTGGGCTGAGTGCTCTGGAAGCAACTGCAGGTGGCATCTTGCTGGGTGACATTTTCTGGTCTCTACTGAGGCCTGTGCTGGACTGGGTTCCATTCTCATTTTGGTGTGGCAGAGTTTTCCTGCTCAGCTTTCAAATTGTCCTTAGCAATCCCTGGGGCTGAGAGGTCTGGAAATGCCACTACTTCTATGGATCCAGGCACCCCCAGGGACCCAGGTTGGTTTCCATGCCACAAATCTCTCTCTTCTTATTCCAATTCTCTTTCATCCAATTATAAAATAGATTTTCATTAAGTTTATATCTGACAATGTCAAGCTACCTACTCCTTAAACTTCAGTGAATTCTTTTCCCTTCTATTTTCAAATATGAAATCCTCCATTTGACTTTTAATATATTTAATATTATGATCACTTCCTACATTTCCAGTATTCTTATACCTTTTCACCTGTACTCTGTGATTCAGTGACATTGGTTTCTTTACTTTTCTACAGCCTCAACACTTCATTGGCAAATTCCATACATTGTCAGTGGTTCTCTCTAGAATTCCTTCTCCTTATCTCCTCCTTATCTCTGACTCTTGTTTTTCTTGACCTGTAAATCTCAGGTCAAGTCCTAATTTTGACAAAATGTCTCGTTTAGTCCTCTTAAACCCTAGTGCCTTATCTGTGCATTTATGTTAAATTACTTCTGTGAATAATTTGTTATTGTTGTTCAGTTGTATTTGGCTCTTCCTTATTCCATGGACTATCATACTCTAGGCCCTTCTCTCCTCCACTGTCTCTCAACGTCTGTCTAAGCTCATATTCATTGCTTCTATGCCACTATCTATCCATCTCATCCTCTGTCATCATCTTCTCCTTTTGCTTTCAATCTTTCCCAACATCAGGGTATTTCTTATGTAGCTAAAGTAGTTCAGCTTTAGCTTTAGCATTGGTCCTTCTAATGAATAGTCTAAATTAATTTCTTGAAGTTTTAGTTAATTTGATCCATTTGCTGTCCAAGGGACAGAAAAGTCTTCTATAGAACCACAATTTCACTGACTGATTCTGTGACACTCAATTTTGTTTTTATCCATCTCTCACAATCATACATCACTACTGAAAAAAAAACCTTAACTTTGACTATATAAACTTTTGTTGGGAAAATGATGTCAATGCTTTTTAGTATGCTGTCCAGACATGCCACAGCTTTCCTTCCAAGGAACAAGGATCTTTTAATTGAACTGCTGCAGTTGTCTGAAGTGTTTTTTCAGTCTGAGGATATAAAAATTAACATTGCTTCCATTTCTTTTCCCTCTATTTGCCAGAAAGTGAGGAGAACAGTTCCCAGTATCTTAGGATCTTTTTTTTTTAATATTTAAATTCAAGTCAGCTTTTATACTCTCCTCTTTCATCCAATGAGGAGGTTTCTTAATTCTTTACTTTTTCCCATCAGAGATTTTTCTTCTACATAGCTGAGATTGTTGATATTTCTCCTGACTGATTCATCCAGTCTGACATTTTGGATGATAAACTTCTAATATAAGTTAAATAAATAAGGTAAAACTTTTGCCAGTCTTAAACTAATCAGATGCTCCATGCTAGTTCTAACTGTTGCTTCTCGGTCCACATCCAGATTCTTCAGAAGACAGGTAAGATCATTTAATACTGCCGTCTCTTTGGGTACTTTTCATTTTTTGTTATGATCCACACAATCAAAGACATTAATCTAGACAATGAAGTAGAAGTAGATTTTTTTCTGGAACCCCCTTGCATTCTCCATAATTCAGAGAATGTTGAATTTGATCTCTAATTCTCTCTCTTCAAAAATCATTCTGGTCTTCTGACAATTCTTGTTTTACATAAGGCTAGCTTACATAATCTTAATCATAACTCTCCTGTGTATAAAATGAATCAATTGTTTGGGAATTTGAACTTTTTATTGTTTTTGGTTTGTTTGTTTGTTTGAGACTTCCCACATTGTTTATAAGACTTTGAGAACATTTCAAGAGGGCAGCAATCTAAATATTTTATACATTCTTCTTTATTTCCCGTCTTTAAGATTAAAATATAAAATGTTCTTTTCCAATCCAGTGATTACTATCAAATTTTCTGGCATATTGTGTACAGCATGTTAATAGCATCACCTTTTAGGGTTTCAAATAATTCGCCTCCACTCGTTTTATTGTTAGTGATGCTTCCTAAGGCCTACTTGACTTCTCCAGAATGTCTGGCTCTAAATCAATAACTATATTATCATGGTCATTGGTGATGTTAAGATCTGTCTTGTATAATTTCTTTCATGTTATCTTTCCACCACTTCTTAATCTCTTCTGCTTCTGTTAAGTCCCTAACATATTTTGTCTTTTATCATGCCCATTTTTGCATGAAATATTCCTTTGATAACTCTAATTTTCTTGAAGAGATCTTGCCTTTCCTATTTTATTGTTTTCTTCTATTTTTTTAATAATTCATTTAAGAAATCTTTTCTGTTCTCATAAATCTTGTACTTCTTTTATAACTTCTAGACTGTTTTGCATTTTAGGTATTTTAGTTTGTCATCCCTCACATCATAAATTCTTTCAAGTGAAGACCACAATTTTGGTTTATTTTTCTGTAGTTGCTGTTGCTATTCTCTGGATTGTTTTGGAGTCTTCTTCCTTACCTGGAACAATGAAATGAACAAATTATATGGGTTTTTGTTGAATAAACATGCATTGAATATTAATTAGAATAAGTTGTTTGTAAGTCACAATTTCCAAGTGTCACTAAAGCCCTTTAGAAGGAGTCTAGATAATCATGCATTAGGGATGTCATACAGGAGATCCTTGTTCAGGTTCAAGTTAGACGGCAGAAGTTCTAAAAGTCTTCCAGCTCATAGATTATGCAGTTATTAGTTTTTATACTTGGAAATGCAAAATAACTCTGTTCGGCCTGGTAAATAAAATTGTGATTAAACTGGTTAATAATATTTAGAATAAAAATATTTATATAATTAATCAATATTACTGATTTCCTTATGTGGATAGTAAACACTTCATCAAGGTAGTTTTTTTAGAGTTCTAGAAAAAATTTCGAGCAAAGACATTATTTTTGAAGTAAGCATGTATTCTCTTGAGGATACTTCTGTGAAAAGAGTCCTTTATCTGAATATTTTAAGTCCTGTTTTTTTTTTTGTTAAGAATAATACTACCCTGCACACAACAAGCATCTAATATATGCTTATTGAATTTTTTGAAATCTATTTACATATTATAGAATAACAATTCTTATTCCTGTATATATTTGTGTCTTGGAAGGCAAAATAGATTGCGTTCAGTATTCTAAGAATTGGTCCATCAATTCACTCTGTGACCTTAGTGGACAAGCCATTTGACCTCTCTCTCCCACTGCTTTTCCATCTGTAAGCTGAGGACAAAAACATTCCTTCCTTAACAATAGATTTATTTATTTCTTCATGCATTTATCCACTCAGTCATCTGTTTATTTGTTTATTCATAAATGAAAGGTTTAGAGTCTCAGAAAAAAACACCAAATCATATTTTTAAACCAAAATTTTTAAACCAAATTAAACCAAAAAGTGAGATGGCAATGTGTAATGGATTAAATTAAAAATATATACTCAGATTTTCCAAAGATGTATATAGTGACACAATATTTTCGAAAGAATCAGCATCTTGAGACATTCTTAGCTTCTCAGAGAAAGTTTTCACCAAGATTTGGTTGCTTATATGAAGGTTGGAAAGTAAAGGAATTGTTTCTGCCATCATGAAACCTTTCTCTGAACCACTCTGTCACCACAATTCTTCTTTTTAAATTATAACTGGAATAATAACAAAATAAAGCTTAATTTTCTGGAAGAAATGGGCAAATCATTCAATTCTAAAAATCAAATAGAAAAATGTGACTTTTTAAATTCAAAAAAAAGAGGTGTTTTAATTTTTCTGTTTGATGCTTTTTTTCAGGGGAAAATGAAATTCATTACTTTTCATTAACTGGCAGATTGTATATCTTTGTTATTTCACCAAATGAGAATTGTAGTAAGTAGAAATCTAAGCTTAAATCCTGCCTTGTTGTTTAGGTGCATAATTCTTTCCCTATTTTGCATGTCTGGAACTAATGTGGTATTAAGTATATTCTAATTTTAAAGAATTTAATACAGGAATAATCTGCTTTACAAGCAGCGATTAGATTTTTTCATATTAAAATAAATCAGCAGGACAACTGAGAGGGCACAACTTAGGCCATATTCATTTTTACAAAATCCTTTAAAAAACACATGCACATTTACACACACACACACACACACACACACACACACACACATAAATTTCTTTTGCAACTTGGATATGTGTCATTGTTTTAATCTATGTTGTTTATAGCTTCTGTCAAGAAGTTCACATTAGAAAGATGACATGATCAGGATTATATTAAGACTTCCAAAGTTAAGATAAATCAAAGAAAATGAAGAAAGGATTATTCTATAGTTGAAACATTTTTGTCACATTTATCACTTGGTGAAGAAATTCCCAAATTTTTCCATTATTTTAAACATGTTTTGTCTCTAAGATCACCTTCCCTATCCAATGTAAAACTTTAAGTGTTCTGAATACTGTCCTAACCTTTCAGCTACCTAACTCAAAATGAGTGACTTTTCTCTCAGAGTAGTTTTTTTTTAATATCCCCTTTGCTTGAAATATCCTCTGTCTAAAAGTGTAATAAATTTCTTCATAGAAACTTTATTTTGTATCCTTCAAATTAGAATACAGATTTTCTTAACCAAAGTTAGAAGGGGATAATATCATCCAAAAATGAAAAGTTAGGGAGATATTATATATATTATGAAGATATTAAGTAGAAGAGTTCTAAAAATAATTCCTGTTCCTTTAATGATTTGATCTTTGGGCCAAATGTATGTGTGGAATATTTTTTCTAGAAATATTGTGATTGAATAATGATGGATTGTCTATATACACACACACACACACACACACACACACACACACACACACACACATATATATATATATATATATATATATATATATATATATATATATATATATACACACATATGAGTGAATGTGCATGTGTATGTACAGACTGCTGTTGCAAAGTTGCAAATTCCTTTTAGGAAACCCCACAAATCCTACTTGGAAGCAGAAAAATAGATTTAGTATCTCTGAGGGTTCTTTCAATCTTAACATTCTATGTTACCCTTTAATCTTTATTCTTGCCTCTCATGTGGATTTTATTTAATGTTTATTCACATAATTTCCAAGGATTATTTCTATAGTTAAAAATGTAATTCATAGGCATTTTATTTCACGAGTGTATTTTTTAAAAAAGGCTTTGTATCCTTTTCAGGCATTTGAAGGAACTTATTATGGCTTACTGGTAGAAGTCTGTCATATATGGGAAAAATTTTGCAGAGGTTTTCCATATATATATTTTCACATTATTCTTTGAATAAGTAAAATAAAAAGCAATTATTGGTGCTATTTTTCCAAGATGAAAGTAATAATATTGATGAAGTTTAAAGAACTCTAGGAAGATATGTCTAGCAGTATAAATATATTTTATTAATATAAAAGAAATTACAATGTTCTTTTTAGAATTTGTCAAGTGACCTGCACACTTTGTTTACCCATTAATGGTTCCCAGTAATAATTCCTGCATAAATGAAAGAGAAACATTTTTTCCCTGTAAAATTCACTCAGTTGACTCTACTTTAAAATTATCCATTTTAATAAAATACCAATCCCACCTATCATCAACTTATGCAAACATAGGTTAAAAAAATAGAGATGTTGGGAGAAAATTCTGAAGTTCAGTTTTTCATGATAGCATTTGTAAAATGTACTTTTTAAAAACTATTGGAACATTTGTAGGGATTAGGTTTTTCTACACTGAAGGACATATTAATAAGGGACAAATTAATAAGGATCCAGTGTATTTGTGGTTTTTGTGTAGGTGAGCATCTTATCTTAATAGAAATGTTCTGATGTGCATAGAAAGAGATACATCAATGGGTTGGTTCTCTTACTAAAGGTTATCAAGTCAGCCCCTTCCCCCTTTTCATTTCTCTTTCATTCCCTTCCCCCATCCATTTCTGAGCTTCTCTCTCTTTTTATATTAGTGTGAGTGGGTCTTGCAGAGATTATGTTCAGGTATGATACCAGAGTTCAGATTCTCTTTATTTATGTTTGAGGTTGCCCTTGTTTTATTCTACAAGTCACTGCATGTATTTTCATCTTTGACAGTTCCTAAAAAATTATTTAAAGATATATATATATATATATGTATATATATAATATATATATATATATATATATATAAAATATATGTTGATTGATTTTGAAGAAACAGCACATTATCATTACAGGAAAAGAACATTCTTTTATATTATACAAATTACTTCCTTGAATTCTTTCCTTGAAGCATTAGTGTGATTACACTTACACCGAGGTTTTTTCCTTAATGAGAGAAGCATCCAATAATTCAAGAGACAAGAAAATCTGAAACTACAGTTTACAAGAACAGTTTAAGCATCTACTTTGCTGAAATCCTGAGGGGAGTATTTTCTTTGTTTGTTGTTTTATTTTTTTTAAATAAACAAAAACCCCAAATCACTGGTAGTAAAAATTGCTATTAATAAAAATAGGAAAAAAATATTATCCCAGATTTCTTTTGCCAAGTAATTATGTCTTCTTGAATTAAGGAAGTATGCAGTAGTTTAGTTAAACTGACTTATAAATCATTGTCACAGTATTGTAAAAACATTCATTTAGAGTTATACTATAACCAATTATTTCTATAATCAAAAATTTCATTGATTATAAAATGTATTAATCTTTTTTTCACATCTCATTTTGATAAAAGCATCTATTTCCAATTACACACTCACTATAAATACCCTTGTTTAGCTTTGACCACATTAATTCAATGTTTCACTTTTTTCTTTAAAAATAATGGTATTTTCTTACTATGGACTTTATTTATTTATTTTAATTTGCCTCCCAGGAGCATTTTATAAAATTTACAAAGTATTTTACAACTAGAAAAATTAAATATTACTTAATATTTGAGGGAACAAAAATGATTATATCTTTAATATTTTCCAAATATTTACTAGAAATTAAGGGCTGATTCATTTTAAGACAAATAATGTTTATAATATTTGTATCTTTTCTTTAATGATTCAGAACTCTAGAGAATTTCTATATAAGTACATGAATTAATAAAGGTAAAAATATGGTATAAATTTTTTTAAATGGGTGGTTATTGTAAAATAAATATAGCCACTTATTTATATTTTATATAGCTTTTCTTTATGAAAATCTTTTAAAAATATTTTTATTGCACTGTTATTGAAACAATGCATTTCAAACTAAAATTAGTTTCTGTTTTGTTTCTCATTCGTGTATGAAATTTAAACGTAACAGAATTTGGGAGATGGAGAATGGAATTGGTTTAGGAATTGGGAGGTTATAGATTATATATGATAAACAATAATATTCTTTTTTATATTGTGCCATAAGAAAATTCTCATAATATCTTGTAGTCAAACTTAATGAATGTGTATCTAACATTATCAGTGGTATAAAAGCAAGTAACAATGGATATGAGGCAAAATTAAATTTATCAATTGCTATTTTGACCATTACATTTTATGAGGGAATGCAATATATTTATGATACTTGGGGAAGCAAATACTTTAAATTTAAATAAATTCTGTTTCTAGGAATATCAATTATATTCTTCTCAGTAACAGAAGTATAAATTGTTATAAAAATTTCCCCTTAAAATAAAAAATTGCTGCAAAATAATAAAATTCAATAATTCTAATTAAGTTTTTTAATTTGAAAGATTCCTTGCTTTTTCTTTACATTCTTATAATACAGCATTATTATCATTGTCATGACACATTTATTCATTCATGTATCTATTCATCTTATGTTACATTATATAATCTTAACACTTCCCTTGCTGGAAACACACATTTTGAAAGCTCCTTGCTGGATAAGGCTTTTAAATCTTATACCTTTTTCCCTGAAATAAAATGATTTGAGTTTAGGCTGAATTTTATTTTAAAAGATGAAGTTATTTTTTCAAAATGTGATTAATAAGTGTCCATTTTCATGTCATCATTAGTAATAGAAGCTGTCTCACTTAGGCACCCTGCCATTCTGTTTAATACAAGGGTATCCTAGTGTAAAAAGCATGTTATACTCATTCCTAATAGCAAATTATTCTAGCTCTCCTTTATAGAAGACACTTGCACCTAGTATTTTCCACCATAAAATGCATACATTCACCAAGAGGTTAATATCAACATAAGCCCTGTAATATGTATGCAGAAGAGATCCACAAATGTAATCCAGAAGATATTCAATTTAACCTTTGGGTTAGCATACATATCTAAATATACACATGGATACAAATGAGATATACCCAAAAGGAAAAGTAAAGTTTAGCTTTTTCTCTTTTTTCTTTCTCTTCCTTCCTTCCTTCCTTCCTTCCTTCCTTCCTTCCTTCCTTCCTTCCTTCCTTCCTTCCTCCCTTTTTTACTTTTTCTTTCTTTCTTTTTCTTTTTCTTTCTTTCTTTCTTTCTTTCTTTCTTTCTTTCCATCTTTCTTTTTTCTTTCTTTCCATCTTTCTTTCTATCTTTCTTTTTTCTTTCTTTCTATCTCTCCTTTTTTATTTTTAGTAAATGTCACAACAGATAATAGAATCATTGTCCAAAGATGTGGAATGTGCTGATGGAGAAGGGGGAGATAATTATTTCAAAACGATCAGCCAAGACTGGATGCTGTTATCACTTTAATTTGACTATGGTAGCAAACCACAAATAAGCCAAAACTATCTGTTAAATTGGAGATACAGCTGCTCACTTTTAATTTCTACACTTTTGATTTGTGCTCTGACTTCCCAACTTTTCCATTTTCAGGCAGTTGTACCATATGAAACTGACAGCAATTGTTCTGATTCATGGTTTAGGAGGAGTAGCTGATTAATCCCATGTCAGCAGTCTTGACCCTATGTGGAAAATAGAACCAGAGTAGGCCTACTCAACAATATATCAAGAGGCATAGCTGTTTTATTCCCCTTGCTCTTAAGTATAATGTAAGTTTAGGGTGGTGCAGGGTAGCATATGATTCTGTTTGTATTCATTTTGTTTAAGAAATAATTGTTTTACTTATTACTGAAATTATTATTTCCTGGAAAGAAATGTGCCAGACCCTTATGTTTTTATATAATCTGTTGTATAAAGAATAATTTAGCTTTTCTGAACTAGAAATATTAATTTTTAAAATGCTTAGTCATAAAATTAGTTTATTTTATTAATAGGAAACTTTCACTTAGGCCATATTTCAGTTTGTCATTTTAATCTCTTAGAAGGATGTTGAGAGTTTTTCTAAATTTGATAGAAATGGACAATATGCACAATAAAATTACTACAAAAGACATCCAATTCCAGAATTATGCCTATTTCAACAATTATCATTTTAAAGAAGAATGCAGAAGTATATTTTTTCTGAAGCAATAAATACAAGATTTGCAGAAATCATTTTTACCCTAGAAATACTATTTTCACAAAAACCTTAAAATGGGCATAGCCTTCCATGGTGCATTAGTTGAAAAATTTTACTGTTCTGTGTTATGTTCCCTGAAATTTTGATAAAACAGGATGAATAAAGAATCATTATAGTTTTCAAAATGAACTGCACGTGCAAGAGTTCTAATATAGGTGTTTTATTTATGACCATTAAACAGTGGCATACCAAAGGAAGTTGGAAATCTTTCTACCAGATGCTAATTCTTAAAGTGAAGGACTCTTTATTTGGTAGTCACAGAAAGAATGTAGATTTCTTATTGTAAGCCATGCACAACTAGTAAAAGGCAGAAAAAAATGTACATAGTATAACTAGGTAGAGCTGAAATCTGCTGAAATCTTCTCATGTAGACTGCATAATAGCACTTCAAATGGCCCCTTTCTGTCATCCACAGTAACCATCACACTCCCATTTCTGCTGCAGTCAGGTGAACTGTCAAAGACCTATTACGGTTGGCTGCATAGAATTCTGAAGGAAGACAAATCTGTACAGTTTTTTCCCTTCAGACAATAAATGGTTCCTTTTGGGCACATTTAGATTTTTCTTAAGTAATTCAGAAACAGAAAATAGAAGGTATTTTCCTATGTTGCCCTCTCCCACATCTACCCTTACCAATGTGCAAAGTGCTTTATTTTGGCTGAAACTTTTACTATGAATGCATGTTTTTTTTGATAGAGGAACATTTGCATTTTTGTAAATGGGTAAGATTTGATTTTACTTTCACTTATTCATTACTGATGGTGTAAAACTTTAGAACTGCATGTATCATGTTAGTTTGTGTTTAGCCCCCATTTAAAACATTGTGCTTCCAGTTGCCATGAGAAATACAACATATACACAAATATATATATATATACATATATATGTAAAATATAAAAATAATCAATAGTCTTAATACAACTTAGAAGTTAAAATTAATGAGGTCCCCTACATGCTTTAAATGTAACTTGTTAAAATAGTAAATTATCAAAAAAGAAGGCAACATTTTAATATCGAACTATACCTTCAGATGAGCCCCACCTCATAAATAAATGTTTTTAAAAGTTAATATAGAAATGATACCACCTCTCCCTCCAGAAAACAAAAAAAGGTCATTATTCAGAGAGGTGGGCTCTACACATTCTGGTGATAAGTATGGCCTCAGCAAAAATCAATTTGGGAGCTAATTATGTATTTTACAGATTCAATATGGACAGCACTATCTTTTAAAGAGAACATCATTTTTGATAGCTTGCTGTGCTGTTTTCAATAAAATTTAAAAGATCTTTCAAAATTATCTTTGTGGTCCTCCCCTGCAATTATATATATATATATATATATATATATATATGTATATACATATATATATATACATATATATATATATACACATATATATGTATATATGTATGTATGTATATACTTCACCTTTTTCAGGTAGTAAATTGTTGTTCTTCCATACTAGGACAATCACACAATTTTTCTTACTTTTAGAAAAATGGCAGGAAACAGCTTTCATCTCCCACCCCCATTCTTTTTCTTTTTCTTTTTCTTTTTCTTTTTCTTTTCTTTTCTTTTCTTTTCTTTTTTTTCTTCTTTTTTTGGATTGTATTTCTTTTTAAACTTCTAAAACCCCTTCTGCTTCATTTATGCATGTATGTCTATTAAAACTGCATGCATCTCAAAAGACATTCAAACACCTTGTCAATAATGTAGTAAATTAAACAACTGGCATCAGAGAAGCATCTCTCAGTGAATTTCCTCATTAGCAGTCAACTATTTTTGGATTGTTCAAAGATTAGAGCTTTAACATTTGGTAAATTTTAAATAGGACATCCTTTATGTTTAATGTGAAAGTATATTATAATAGACAGTGAGTGAAGTCATTCGTTTTGATCATTTTAAGAAAAAATATTAAAATTCAACCTAATTTTCGTGAAAACAACAGCTTTATTTACTAGGTTTCTTACAGCACATTTCTTGTTAAAAATATGATATAATTTTGCATTTTGAAGCATTGTGATAGCATTCATCAAAAATAAAAGCTAAGCAGAATACAAATTACGTATCTCTCAATCAGAGGGAGTTTTGTTTCTAATGTCTAGAATATATTATCGAAGGAGAGTCTTGGGGTATCTTTACTAATCTGATGGTTCTTTCTGTCTTTTTTTCCCTCCTGAGAGAGGCAGCATGTAGCATCTAGGAAGAGCTTGATGTTTTTCAGATAGCATGGTTTAGAAAATGTTGTTTGCAAGCTTATTTGCTTCTGTGTTATGTTTATAAGCAAGAGAATATAATTCATTTCTGCATATCTGCTAGACTGGACAAATCAAGGTGACAATCCATGGTTAGCTCTGTCAGGCCCTTTGTCCCGCTACTGCTGTGAATGGAAAATACAATGGAAGCAAAGTGGAATATATAACAGTCCAGCTGCCTTGTTGTGACAGCACAGTCCCACTATTACAGTGTGTCAGCTCATGTTTGTAGACCAGTAGCCAATCCATAAGATGACAATGCAAATTGTGTGAAAATTCTTCTATAAGATAACAAATCATGTCAAGAGGGTGGGGATGGGGGGCAGAAAAATGGAAACTTGCCTTGGAAAAATAATGACTCGTAAAAGGTTATATTTTTGGTACAATGATCACATTGATATTCAGGGCCCACTTTCCAAGTCGTGTGTGTGCTCCTCCAAGACGTAGGTAGGTGCTTACGCTGAAATCTATCATCCAGCGTCTGTTTGTGGGGTTCTGCATAATGTTACTTTTAGGACTGTTTATATTTCATTTAAGCCTGCAATTAATCATCTTTACTGTGTTGATGCGACTAGCATCAGCAGTGTGACTTAATTAAATTTAAAATTATTGTACAGTAAATATGGGCTTCCAACTAGCCAGTCCAAATTAAATACTGTGGTCTATTTCTTACCCATGGCGCTTTCCAATTTAAGTGTTCAACCAAAAGGTTACTTTTCACAGACCTAGACCTCTTTAAAAAAAAAAGCCGCTGTTACCCAATCTACAATAGCTCTATTCCCATGTGGACTGTACACCTATCTATTATCTCTGTGTACAGTATATAAATACACATGTAATCGCTATTTATTACATTCCATTTAATATTCATGTAATTGTATGTCTAATGTTCTTGGAGCCCCATTTTTCTACTAATCATTCTTCTCTTTTGTCACATCAGCCCCTGAGCTGCTTTAAAAAAAAAAACTCTCCTCCATTTTGTTTCAGTCTAGTAATCAAGCAATTAGTCCTCAAAATGGAGGTGCTCTGCTCCGCTGTGCCGGCTCTGTTCTGCTCTGCTCACTCCCCACGGCTTGTGTGAGTTGGGTGGCTTTACCTGTCTGGAAGCACCGGTGGAACAGCTCTCTGTTGTTGGGGATCAACCGGCATCTGAAGAATGTCCCCGTGATGTCAAATAAGTGGCTCTCGCTTAGGGGAAACCTTAGAAGATTGAGACCTTTCTGGTGTTAGCACTAGAGAATGACATGCACATCTGTAAAAGAACCTGACCCTCAACAGAACAGAAACCCCACCCCATCCTATTCCCTTCAAAAATGGAACAGAAAATGAAGGCCTGTATGCAAAAGTTTTTATTCTCAAATTTTCAATAATCAACAAGATGGCCGGTAAGCAGGGTACCAAATTTTAAAAATTGTTAACTTCATTAAAAAAAATGTTTATGTTTGATGTATCCAGTTTTCTTCAGACAATTCACAACATGTCTAGCAATCTATCAGACCAGAAATACAGTTTCACTCCTATCATATATATAATAAAGCTTTTGAATACTGGAAATTTGTCATGTGTTAAGTGCAGCTCAGGACTTCTGTGTGAAAAAGAAAAAAGAGCACAAGCTTTTTTTTTTTAATGCAGGGCTGCCGGGTCTGCACTTTTTGAAATTGCATATTTATCAGCTCATGAATTATTTATGAAACTGGAAAGGTGGGGGAGAATATGAGGAAGAAGAGTATAAAAAAAAGTCCATGTAGGCTGGGATATGCTTGGAAAGGGGAATGGATGTCTAGAATATGAATGAATGTTAGCAGTTTGGCTCAAGGGTGGTTACACTGTAGCCTTTCCTTTGCCGGAGGCCTTGAGGTCTGGTGACCCCCCCCCCCCCAATATATACACACACTTCATCCATTAATTGTTATGTTGCCTGTTTCCCTACTTGATTCTGGGATGTACTGTGAGAGGTTTAGTGGAGAATTAAAAGATTGTTTTTCTGGGAAAATGAAATAAGCATTTTAGTTCTCTATAAAAATCTAAAGTATTTAATACATATTAATCTTTGACTGTCAGGCAGTATTATTGTCAAGACAGAGAGAACAGATTGAGGATTAATGAAATGTTTCATAATTTAGAAATGAAACTATCAGGGGAATGTCCAAAGTAGGGATCAACTAAGGACCAAGCATGAGTTGTGGACAGTTGAATATCCCCTCTCTAAGTCCAATCTGACTTCAATCTCCTGAGTGAAAAATGAACCTTTAGTCCTCACTGAGCTCTGGTTTTCAAACTGGTGATTTCATCAAAGGAAACCCCTAAAGCCCTCCCCCCACCCATCTCCACATTTAAAACAAAACAATACATCATAGTGTGTGTTTCTATCAGAGAAAAAAAATTGACCTGTAAAATTCAAGAGCCACATAGAATCTGCTGTCTGAATCTGGGAAGGCTACAGGATCTGTTCTTCACCAGCATAGTGCTCAGTGTAATGTTTGATTATGGAACTTCCTACCTCATTTGACAGTACTGATATTGGGAGAGAGAGGCAATCAGAAGCTATTTTGGACTCAAAGCCTCTTTTCATATTCCTTCCCCTCAAAACATAACAAGGTGCTTCTAGATCCCTAAAATTTACTTCAAAATCAAAAGATAGAATTCTAATGATAAATCATAAGAGAAGAGAAATAAATCTATCTATGTTCTCACACCCACAGAATTTTCTAGATAATTTATGTAGCATAGGAAGTCTGGTAGCAAAGTTAAGTAATAGAAATTTATTAAAAGATGATGAAGTATACACACACACACACACACACACACACACACAAAACACACATCCTGTGTGATCGGATGACCCCTCTCTTGGCTGAGTAGTGATGAAGATTCTAGTATTAGTAAGTTACAGTTGAAAGGAGATTTCTAAGTTTCATTTATCTCTTACTATTATTAGATTAATTTGAATTTATTAACCTTTTTTTCTATGGTTGATCCAAACAATCACCTGAGGTACCATTGTTCCTATCAACAGAGAGATGTACAATATGAAACTGGGCTAGTAAAGTGTATAAAAATGTTTAGCCTAATCACTCCCTAATGACAGCGACTTATGTCCTTAGTGCAGTCGATTTGTTTCCTGGGTTTTAAAAGTAGATTATTTCCATGGTGCAGGCTTAGTGTAAGCTGTTGAGAAACCACAAGCACTGCACTTCAGCCTGAGTTTGGGACGATCGCCAAGGGTAATCTGATTAAAAGGGCATTTTTTTATAACATTGTGCTGCTTTGAAAATTCTGTGCAGCCAGATAGAGTGGGGGCCAAAAAAAAATGCTTTTTCAAGGCTAACATGTCTGTTTGAGCAAAATTAAAAACTCAATTGTTCTTTTACTTCAAATTTCAAATGGATAAACAAAATACCTTTGGTAACATATTTGTTGCAGACCAACTAGTAATTTCGTGATTGATCTCATCAATTTTTAAAAACTTGACCTTTAAGCACTTGTGATCATTACATAGGTAAATCCTGTATAGTCTTGTTTTGACAGGAATTTTTTTTTAAAAGGAAAGTCTCTTGTTCTAGTTTTGTGAACCCAAGACTTAACAATTTTAAAGTAGAAGCTATGAAAAGGAATCACTTGTGATCTGCTCTGCTCTAAGAGCCAGCACCAGTTAGAGTTTAATCTGAGTTTAGCAGCTGTAAGTTGTTAAAAGATAATTATCATATTCAAATCTTTGGTGTCTTTTAAAATATGGAATATAATACTAATTAAATATGTCATGTTTGCACACATCAGAATGCATTCAAAAGATCCTGTCCTACATCACTTACCTTATTGAAACTACTTTCCTCTTCTCTAGCTGGATCTAAATAAGCAAGTGAAGACAGATAACTGTATCTCAAGTCCATTTTACCAACAGCTCTACAGGAAGAGCAATGGCGAATTCATTGGAGAATATCCATCCATTAGAATTGCATAGGGCTGTTCACACCCAAGTGTTTGTCCATACTACTTACATCAAAGCATGGGAGACTCAATCAGCTTTCTGTATCCAGTGCTTCTAATGGATCTTATTGGCCTTATGTCTCTATGGGAGAGATACAGGGCAGGTTGTTTTCTAAAAAAAAAAAAAAACACAAACAACAAAAAACAACAAAAAACCCACAAAAAACCCCAAGCCTTTTCAAAAGCCCATTAGATTTACACATAGTGGAAAAAGGAGTAAGATGATAGTATGGTGTGCCATATATCATATATAGTCAGTCCTGAAAAGAAAAGCAAATAAAAATAACAATCAGTATTTCAGTGATACCTTTTTAAGTCATTTATGTTATAAGAATTTGGTATAAATTAAGTAATGAGGGTGATGAGCAGATCCAATTTAAAAAAAAGTCATGCTCCATATTTTTTAAACATTAAAAGCATAAAAATATATTCTTTTAATGAAGATATTGTACTTAACATGGATTATTTATTCAAATACTCTATAACTTCTAGAATGTGCTATAGTGTTTAGCTTGCATAAGTGCTTCATAAATGCTTTTTCATTCATTCGTTCATTTGTTATTTAATTGCAGTCTGTCAGGGAAATGTTATTATTTTCTGGCAGTAGCCTAATTGTTCTTGGGGAAGAGGTTTACTGACCAATCTACTTTTTCATGTAAGAAAGTCCATAAATAAATGCTTCTCTTCCTGTGACCTAAATTGTCTTAAATTCCCTGCTTTTAAGAGTATATGTCTCCTACATTTTGATGGTAGTGTGATTGGGAATAAATGTGGTTTACATTGCAACTATGATAGGATAATGTGAATTTCATATGGTTTACTTTTTCAGGTTTTGTGAACTTAGAATGCTTTAAAGAAAAGAAAAAGGGGGGAACAAAACTAGAATCCCAATCATTCTGCCACATTGGTTTATGCTTTGTCTCAAAGTACCTACTATATTCCTTTGTGATAGAAGACATTTCCTCCTGCACATTCTCAAATTCCCACAATCATTCGTGTATATTGGTTCCAGAATGTGTGATTCAGCGAAGCTTGTGTAGTGAAAATATGATAAAACACTTTACAGAAATTGGGCCATGTTTCAGGAACATATAGTGCCTTCTATACACAACTAAACTCATCCATGTCAATGGGGAGAGTTCCCATGGATTGAGAGCATTTTATGATCTCCCTCCTGCAGAATTGAAAGGATAATTTGAGTCAGCTACATTAGTTTGAAGTCTTGAAGTTATATGATTGAGGATTTTTCAATCCCAATGACAGTGTCATTTTATAGGATATGAAGCAGTGCTTCAGGGTATCAGTGTCATAGAATTTATTTTCTGTGGCCAGATAGACAAAGAGAAATGTCATTACAATGGAGAGGTATAGGTGAAGGGGCAGAGGTTTTTTCCTGCATGCACTATATTTGGTTTGTTATCTGTATGCTTAGGATTTTATAAAACTCATAAGAAAATAAGAGGTCCAGAAATCCTACCATACTGTTTTATAGAGCTTATATATATTATATTAAATATTTTAATGTTGATTTAAAAAACCTTAGTTTTAAATATAAACTTAAGACTTTTGAATTTTTTACCACGTAAAATGAGATATTCATATCAGATAGTTGCCTTGCTGTTCTTGGGAAGAGAGGGAGAGACACTAAAAAAACAAAATACAAAACAAAACAGCAAAAAAAAAACCCCTTGATAATCAAAGACACCTGTGATCTTATATGGCTTTTTGGAGCACAAAAATTCTCAGTGATGCTGTTTTCCCTCTCAAAATAAAATGTCTCTGATCCATAAGACACTTTCTCACAAAGAAGAAAGAAAACCATCCTACATCAGAATCAGCTGCTATTTCTTCTTAAAAAAAAAAAAGGTTGTTGCTACTTAACATAAAGCCCTGTGACCTTACTCCCATTGCTGCTTTGAAACACCGAGCTATTTAATGATGCAAATTACAAACAGAGGGAAAACATCAGAAGAATCTGTCTGGAAATTAGCTTGTTTGACTGAAAATTAGCTAGCTTAATCGAACTTGCAGGACCCAGATTTTCTCTGCAGAAGCCTGGCTTGGAGCTTTTGTCCATTTGCATTATCTTACAGCTCAGTGAAACATTTGGAAGTGTGAGAGTTGGGGGGTTGGGTGGGAATCTTTGGTTTCAGTGACTAAATAGCTGCCTTGATTTCCTAGTTCTTAACCCCCCCACAAAAAAAGAAAGCACTCATAATATTAGACACTGTTTTTTGTTGTTGTTGGTACTCTAGAATCTTTTGATTAAAATATACATACTTCTAAGGATTAGAGAAGATTGTGAATTATCCCATTCATTAAGTAGGAAAGAGAATAACCATATCCCTCCACCCATAGGAAAACCTTTTAGTGAAGAAGATGAACATTTATTGAGTTGGAGGGCAAGATACTATCCAAAATATAGCTCAGTTCACAGAGAGAGAGCTTCATTATAATAACTATATTTAGTTACATGCTTAATTACATTTGGAACCACATTCAATGTTTATTAATAATTTTTAAGGTTATAACATGGTGACATGGAATGATAAAAGCTTTAGACTGAGAAGGTGTGTATTTGTGTCTGTGTGTGTGTGTGTGTGTGTGTGCATGTAGCAATTATCCAGTGAATTGAAGGGATTCAGTAAACTTCAAAGCAGCATTTACATTTCCTAAAAGATACAACTAGTGTAGGGCAGTTCTAGTTCTGTTAAATAACATCGGAATATCTGCTTTTCATGCTCTTTGTTAGATCAAGTTATATGGATATATTTCAGTTTATAGCACACTGTTTGAATATCTAAATGTCCTTGTTCCTTTAACTGGACAGCTCTTCCATTGCACACCCAGTTAATAAAACAAACATGACCATTTGAAAATTGTAGAATCTCTGCTAACAAATAACAATGTTTCCTAGCTAAAATACCAATTTGTCAGTTTTTTATTAAAGAGATACATAGAAATTATCAATTTCCAAATACTAACAAAAAGAAAAATTTCTCTCAAACATGAAAATATGCAAGAACAGGAAAATAAAATACAAAAATATGCAAGAACAAGAAAAAGAAAAAAGAAAAAGCTGAAGATATTTTGCTGTTACAATTTGGTGATTATATAATAAAAATAAGTTTGCTGATTTGGGGCACAATTCTTCTGATGTCATCATAGAAAGTATAATCAGGAATCATGGTGCCTGCCAAGATGTATGTATGTGTGTACACACATGTATATGTATGTGCTTACATATGCATATTACACATACCTACAGTATACATATGTTCACTCATATACATTTATACATGCCTACATATATTATGTGTGCATGTATGTATAGATATACATGATTATTTTTATGCTTCAGATTTTAATTAATATCATTAGTAATAGTTCCAGAACAACTTTTCAGAATTCTAATAGTTAATAAATATCAAATTTAGTCATTAGTAAAATTTTACATTTCTAACATTTTATAAATCAGTTAAGTACTTGAAGTCCTATTTGATCATATGACTCTTAAAAGTAAGTTAATTTTTTTAAATACTATTTTCATGTGATTCATTGAATTATAAATTTTGAAACCATGGCATGGTTCTTTATGGGCAGAATCAAATAACTGGATAACCATAGTCCTACATATCGTTTTTGAAGAAATTTATACATATGGGTGATATGGATACAGAGAGAAATAGCTGTAGTCATTGATATCTTTAGAGGTGGCAATAGAGACAGAGATAAGATACTACCTTGATTCCAAACATATAAATAGTACCTCTTATTTAGTTAAAATTGTAGATATATATTTATAAGTATATTTAACATATATTTAACATTTTTCTAATCAGAACTATTTCTATTTAGCATTATTTCTAATATATGTTATAATATAAAATTGTATTATATTAATAGTATATAATTTTATCTAGTATTATATAAAATTATCAAATTTATTTTATAGCATGCATTTAAATAACTATGTTTTCACTGTAAACATTTATAAATATTTTAATATTGCTTTAAATTTTATGAACTGCTTTATTCACAGCAACCCTATTAGACAGTGAATTGCAATACTATCTTTATTCTTTTTTTTTAATAGATGAGAAAATGTAAAGTTGGAGATATGACAACCATGAACTCTCAGGGTTAGGACTTGAACCCAGTTCTCTGAAGTTCAAATGTACTGCTTTTTTTGTCTTTTCAACATTTTCAACATGATCAGCAATTGAGATAGAAATAGTCTCCTATTTAAACCTGTGATGATCCTTTTGGGATCACTCTTTTAAAGACAGGGTTATGTACAAATTCTGGTACCTGTTCAAGGTGCTTATTTGTATTCATTTTAATTTTCTTTACAAAGTGAATATAATTTAGTGATCAACAAATTTAAACGATCAAATTCTTTTTTATCAGTATGTATCTGTGACTGTGATAAAATGTTAAGAGGTTTTGGTTTCTATAAAATTATTGGTTGTGATTTGTTTATATTTAGCATTCAGAGTCCTGCTTATATTTTTTTCTACTCATAGTTTAATTTTCAATTTTAATCAACTTAAATTAAGTGTTCAGAAAAGGTTTCTGGAAAAGTAACACCTTTGAAAGGGCATGTGACCCAAGATGATGCCACCTTCTGCAATAGGGTTAGGCTCTATAGTCTTTATAGAATCTTTGACATTTTTTATTGGCCCCACCCCCATTTCTGTTTGTGTTATTTTTTCAATAGATGACTATTTCAGCACTTGTGTCATGGCCACCTTTAAATAAGCATTTTAACAGTTATCCTCAAAATTTACAATCCCTGGGAATTATTTGGACTGATAACATAAAGACTGTAACAGAAGAACAATAAGATACATAGATAAGATCCTATATTGTACAATGCAATCTCCTTTTTGGAGTCTAGTGCTTCTCTTTGAAAACTGTATCCATCAAATTATTTCATTATTCTTATTAGTTGTCATAGAGTCTTGTTACAGTCTTGTCTTTTATGACCACCATGATATCACACTTGATAAATCTGTAGAGTTCATTAAACTTCAGGCTTATTTCAGAAGCAAGACAGGGAGATTGACGTATTTTCTACCACACTAGGTAACAAATAAATACATATATTTTGGGAACTTAAAAAGATTCATTGAATGAACCAAGGCCACAACTTTTTTATCTATATGTATAAATTCAACATGGAAATGGTTCATATTTAAGATTCCTTAAGAGATTATAATAATGTTATAGCCTTTTACTTTCATTTTTTACATTCAGAACTGTTGTTCTCTATAGGTCAGGGAGGAAGTAAAATCACTAAGAATATTAGAATGCAGGCCTATCTGAGCTTTAAACTTCTAATTCAGGTCAATCAGCCCTTCAAAAGTGGGTGCAGAATGGGAAGAAACTCCTGCAGGAGACTGGCAGCAGGGCTAGCGCCCAGCAGCTACCCTTTGGACAGCTGCTCAGTGGGGGAATAGGTGATTATCACTCTTTCCCCTTCTTCTGAGCCTTCCTTCCTTCCTCATCACAGCTCCAGCAGCATGCACTGCAAATATGCAGGCTGCTGTGCTTGCAAGAATGCCTGACATTCTCCAATATAAACCTGCTCAAAGGAAAAATACCTGAGGGGATTGTAAAGTGGGGAAAATGGGAGGACAGCTAGTCTCTCCTCTCTATACCTGCCTGGACCTAAGGGAAGAAACGAGCTGAGTATGATTAAAACTGGAATAGATTCCAACACATTGAATGTCACTATTTTATCATTATGCATGTGACTCCCTTGTCACTGGAAGACCTACATATTATTAAGGTTTCCTTTTAAAAGACTAGGAACCCACCAACAACTTCTTTTATCTTCATAGACTTTTCCTATTAGAAAGACTGCATTTCTACATTAATACTAAAACAGACATCAATTAGAATTTATATTTTGTTTAGTTAATTTTCTTTAAAAAACAATATATAATACTTTCTCCTCTTTCCTTTCCCATTTTGAGAACCCCATTTTAAGATAGCAATGAGGAAAAGGAAGCCCATTTTTTTTATTTTTTCTGAAATTGGCTTTGCTGGCTCATTCTCTGAACCATGTCATTTATGTGTTTCTGACATGCAGTGGGATCTTATGTACAATCATTACAACAATAATAATTTAGCATCCATTTATCTGTCTTCAAAATTAATGTTATTTTTTCAGCTTAAGGAATAGTAGCAATCAGCAATGATATTCTGAGATCTGGTCTAAATATGTGGTAAAAAATCATAAGATATTATAGTATATGTCTATCAACATTTTCCATATTTGAAATACAAGTAAGGGGAAAAAAATTTAAAAACATTTTTTCATCTTTATGTTTCTAGCCATTTTAAATGTTCTTTAACTAATCTTGCCAAATGATATTCTTACTTTGAACTCTTAACTTTCCTTATTGTGATTGCTCTGGAAAAAAAAAAAAAAGATTTAGGCATTATTTCCCACCTGCCCCCACCTCATTATAGATGCCATTTGTCATAAATTAATGGTTTTGAAATGTTCAGAGTGCACATTCCTGCCTGTCATGAAGATCTACCATAAGGCATTCAATGTAAAGATGGGTGTGAAAGGCTGGCTTAAGAAAGGATATAGCCTAGCCTCTCTTAGAACCACATGTTAAAGATAATAAATTTCAACCCACCTTACTCCCTTTTTCCTAAAATGCATTTTTTGCCCATCTTGGCATTTCTTTCACAGAACTAGAACTAGCAATAATGAAAACAAACTATTCTAGGTGTTATTTTTTACTGGATCAGGTTGTGAAACTGCCAGAAAATTTAACAGCAGCCACATCCCTATTTCTGGTTTTCTAGTCCAACGCAAGGAAAAAGTCAACTTTTTTTGTTGGTGGTGGGGGTAAAGGAGGCTATCTATTTAAGAATATAGACTCAGATGTCCCTATCAAGATATTAAAGCCAATAAAAGGAAGGAAAAGATCCAAATACTGTGTTTGACCCACTTCTGATAATTCCCTTTGCACCAGACTAAACTCCAGTGACGAAAGAATGTTCCTCTATGAGTGCTATGATTAGTCTTTCATATCAACACAGAAATCTCAAATAGAAAAGAACTCTAAGGTCACCTTGCCCATCCTCCACCACTGCAGGCATGTTTCTGATTGTACAATGCGATAGACTGTAGCAAGATTAGATGGTAAAGCAGTACACATGATTAGAAGGGGAAATTATTTTGCTCAACTACTTTCTATTCTGGTCATTATTAAAGTCTGAAATATTTAAGCACATAAGTAGGTTGTAGCTTCCTTCCTCTCTTCCCCTAGTCTTTTATGCCCCCTCCTCCTTCATATGGGGAGTCATTCTAAACATTTTTGTTGTTGTTGTTCTCTGGGTTTCATTTGTCGGGCAAAGATCATCATGCTCTGATTTAGTGTTTTCAAATAAGTGTGCCCTCTGCTGTAGCACTCTATTGAGAGACAACACAGCCCAGGCAGGAGAGTTCAGCATGGCCACTAATAAAACACAAGTGCGGCTTTGTCAGGCCACGAGTGATTACTTGAACAAGTGCCAACGAAGAAACCAAACATTAGAGCGCAGCGCTTCAGACCCTCAAGACAAAGGGCCAATTGACTTTCCTCATTAGTTTTTGTGCCAAACATGTAAACACAGTTTCCTCTCTATCTTTGATGCTCAAAACATGCCAGCTTGTTAACATCTTGGGTGGCACTGTGGTTTATGAGGCTATAAAGACTATTATGGAGTTGTTTTTGTTCTACCGGAAGAGATTGGATTTTCCTATTTAAAATTTCTTTTAAAGGGAAGTGAGAAGCTTTGGGAAAGTTTTCAGGTTCTTTATGTTTTTCCTGTTCATGCAAAGAAAACATTCCAGAGCATGTGTGTTGGGAGAAGAGGAAGCAAGGGAAACTAAAACCACTTCCTACCCTTTTTCTCATTTAGAATGTGTGAAGTGAGTTATAAATTTTGCTCTATCAATGTAATGTTTCTAAAGTTGCAACAGCTTTTATTTGTTCATTTTTAATTAACCTACAGAATAAAGTTAAGGACTAATGAATCAATTGTTCATAGTTTTGCAGTTATTTGAGTCTCTAAAGGAGTATGGTTTCACCATAAGAGCTTTACCTTGGAGTGACCACTATTACAATTCTAAGGCTCCATGATTTTCTTTCTATATGTAATGGCATAATACTAAATTGTTATTATGTCAGTTTCTTACCAGTACTTAAATTAGAATTTTCCAACAGTGTATCATAATTCAATTCAATTTCAAAAATATTTATTGTGCCCATTAAGTGCAAAACACTTCTTTTGACCCTCAGATATACCCTCTAGAACTGGAAAACAAGTCATATTCTTCCACAACTTTCCTCCAAATGACACAAACACTTGCTTCATCCATAAAATACACTACTTTTCCCTCTAAATCTCCTTGCAACCTTAATTCTATGATACTATAGCAAAACAGAAGAGATTGGGTTTTTTTTTGGGGTGGGGGAGTGAATGATTTTTTTTTTATTTGTTTTTAGATTTGGTCTCAGGAATTGATACTTGCTCCAGAATATATGAGTGAACTTATGAAAGTCATGTTTGAATAAGATCATTCTGCCAATAAGAAGGAATTATTAAAGGAAACACTGGAATAACAGAGATCATCCAGAAAACTAGAAATAACTTTTGGTTTTACTTCTACTGTTGAATGTCATCCCAAAGTGATAGTTATTTCTGTTTATATCTGTCTCTGGACTATATAAGTAACATTGCTCTATTCTAGATTGTGGGGGCACAATTCAATTCTGCTTCCCTATCAGACATTTAGAGGTCTTTGACCTCTGAAAAATAAGACATCTGTATGAGCTGAATCTCACTGAATTAAACAAGTATGATTTTCCTTGAGAAGGATGGTGATATTTATGAAGATTAGTATATATAAACATTTAGGGAAATTTATAGCTGAATCCAAACATGAATAATTATCCTAATGTTTTCTACAAGTTGAAACCAAAGTGAAATGCTTTAACCATAATACAATAGACACATACATATTTCTTGGAAAAAGATACAATTAAGCTAAAAATCAGTACATTCCCAAAAACCCTATCGATTTATTTGTCAAAATCTTTGTCCTATTCTAATTCCTAAGTTTAAAGGCTAAAAAGAAGCAGGGAATGGGAGAAAAAGAGGATAATTTTTTTTGTCTTTCATTTTACAAGAAGATCACAACATTAGGAAGGTGATGCCATGACAAGTACATGAATTGGATTTGAATGAGGGACTGCTGTACAAAATCACTAGCCTCACTTCCTCCTTCAGAGCTTTCTGGGTCTAGTGGCCTCATATGAATCAGGCAGTAGAAAAGCTACAGAGAAGATAGAGGAGACTGGAGGTGACCCTGGATATGAGGCAGGCAGGATTAAGTGACTTGCCTAGGGTCACACAGCTAGTAAAAGTCAAGTGACTGAGGCTTGATTTGAACTCCTGACCTCCTGACTCCCTGGCCACTGCTCCACCTGGTAAGGTCTTGTCACTGGTTGGGCAGGAAACAAGCAAGGAATCTAGATAAAAAGTCATTTCTTTTTTTTAAAGTTTTTTTTTTTTGCAAGGCAATGGTATTGTGACTTGCCCAAGGTCACACGGCTAGGTGATTATTAGGTGTCTGAGGCCGGATTTGAACTCAGGTCCCCCTGACTCCAGGGCTGATGCTCTATCCACTGCACCACCTAGCTGCCCCCCAAAACATTTCTTTACGGTTGATGAAACTCGATTGGTCTAACCATTGTGTAAAAAAATAAGAATTTGTGAGATAAGTTATTAAATTCTAACTGTCTCTTGATTTCGTGATCACTGTATTGAGTATATAGCACCAGGAAGTCAACAGAAAAATAAAATGGGTCCATATTTATTACAATACTCTTTTTGGTTGTGAAAATGGAAGCAAATTCAGTCTTCAGTTAGGGAATGACTAACAAATCATTGTATATGACTGTAATAGAACAGTAGTACTGGGCACCTAGATGGCGTAGTAGATAGAGCACTGGCCCTGGAATCAGGAGGACCAGAGTTCAAATCCAGCCTTAGACAATAATTGGGAAAGTCACTTAACCTTATTGTCTTAAATTAAAAATAAACAAAAGAACAATAGTACTGTGACAACGATTTTGAGAAATATAGGGTAGACTTGTAAGAAATGTTGGAGATTGAAGGAAGCAGAAAAAAAATCTTCTAATATCTACAATAATGTAAACTATCACAACTGTTAAATGCAATTGAACTGAGAAATTGTTATGAACAATATGAGTTCTGGTGAACTGATAAGGAAACATATCTCTCCATGGAATTAGGAATTAGAGATGTCGAATGTAGTCTTTATAGTTAAACAGGGTTGGTATGTTGATTGAGTTAACTTAACATTTTTATTTTGTTATAAGAAGGTGAGGTGTTAAGGGAATTGTTTCAAAAAGTAACAATAAAAAGAAAAATGAGAAGTCAGACAAAGCCTACTTCTGACAGAGAGTAAAGGAAAAAATAAAAATGTGACCTGATCTGGCCTGGTCTGAATAAAAGACAGACAAAGGAAAAATATGTAATTTGATATAAAAATGAATCATAAAAAAGGTATTCAAAATCCTACTTGTATTTTCTCTGTAGCTTTTCTACTGCTATAGAAATAAGTCACAAATAACAAAATTTGACAATAATTACCCTCTTGATTCCTAGTATTTCTATGGCCTACACCTTAACACCCCCAGAATTTGCAATAAAATTGAACATTCTACATTCAAGATTTATGTCAGTTCATTGGTACTTAGTGGGGTATGTTCCTTTTTAAAGTGAAGACAAATTTTGAATCCAAGTTATTCAATTCTCTTAAGGACAGAGAGCAATGCAATTGTTCCATCTTTATCAGTATTTCTTGTGGCCTATTGTTCTGGCTGGGGGGGGCAGGGGTCTGTTTTATGAGGCTGTTTTCCAACCTCTCATGACCACGATGACCTCTGAACTCTCTGCTTTAAATCTATATTCATATTATGTTTAGTATATAGAAAACATCTCAATCACAGTAACAAACAAGAATTACAGAATGTGCCTCTGAGAAGGGACCTCAGTGACTATCATTCTGCATCAATTCATTCTAGTCTTCCCAGGTTTCTCTAAGATCGCTCCCTTCATCATTGTTAAAGCATAATACTAAACATATTCATGTACCTTTGTCCATTCATTTTCCCCTTGATGGGCACACTCTTACTTCTGAATGCTTTGCCACAACGAAGGGCTTTATGTTTTTGGACATAAAGCTCTTTTTCTTGATTTATTGATTTCCTCTTGACTCTAGTCCTCAAAGAGGATCAAAACAAAATCTCTATGTTAGAGTCAATTTACAGTGTTTCTGACTATGACTGATTAGACCAATATGAATTTCGAATGCTCTTCCACAAGTCAAGCACAAATAGTTTTTGTGAACATTTGGAGTGAATTCTCTAATCTCTAATCTCCAATCTCCAATAAAATTGTTGCATTGCTGACGCAAAGGGCAAATGCTGGTTAATAGCTTTAAAGTCATAATTTCAAACTGCTTTCCAAAATGGCTAGACAGATTTAGAGTTCCATCAGGAGGGGGTTATTGGCCCTGTTTTATCTAAACCTGTCCAGCATTTGGCATTTCCCTTTAAGGTCAACTTTGTCATCTGTGAGATATAATGATAGCATTGTTCTAGTTTTCATTTCTCTTAATTATTAGTGATTTATAGTACTTATAGGACTGTTGATTGCTTTGTTTATTCCTTTAAAAATTCTTTGTCCTTTCAACCACTTATAAACAGAATAGTAGATCTTATTGTTGTAAATTTGTATGTTTCTTTTATGCCATAGAAATAAGATCTTTTTGAGGGAAACATACTATAAAGATGTTACCTCCCATTTTTCTTGTTTCTCTTCTAATTTTAGCTGCATTGCTTTGGTTTGTGCAATTTAGAATACTATGTAATTAAAATTGTTCATTTTACCTCCTCTGGTTATAATTATCTCTCCTTTGTTCATAAACTCTTGCCTATTGAATTGATAGGTAATTTTATCACTTCTCCCCTATTTTGTTTATATTTTTTTCTTTTATGTCTAAATTATGTATCCATTTGGAGCTGGTCTTGGTGTACACTATGAAATATTTGTTCACACCTATTTTCTGACATTGTTTTCCGTTTTTTTAAAAGCTTGTTGTTGTTGTCATCAATTGACCTTGTTCCAATAAATAGAATCTTTAGTTTATCCAAATCTAGGTTATTTTCCTTATTTGCTTCTGTATTTTGCTTACCTAATCTGTTTGATTTATCAACCTTTCAGTTTCTCAACTATATCACATTTTTGTAATAACTATTTTGAGATATTTCTCAGAATTTTATACTAATAGTTCCTCTTCCTCCATTTTCCATTAATTCCCTTGATGTTCTTGATTATTATTCCAACAGAAAAATGTTATTTCTTTTCTCTATAAAGTAATTCATTGATATCTTGATTGGTAAAACATTGAATAAAGTAATTAATTTAAGTAATATTTGGATTTTTATTATATTGAGCCTAATATATAATAATTATATTTCTTTACTTATTTAGATTTATCTTTATTTGGAAAAGGAGTATTGTACAATTATATTGATATATTTATTTGTGTGACTTGGCAAGTTAATTCTCAAGTACTTTACAGTTTTGTAGTTATTTTAAATAAAATTTGTTTTTCCATATGTTTCCTGAATGCTAATGATTCATTCCTATTATAGTCTATATAAACTTTGTGCTATGCTACTTCTACTCTCCTTGCCAATATTGTATTTATAATTTATCTTATATTATTTAAATATATTCATATTTTATCATGGATATTGGTCTTAAGTTTCTTGCTCTGTTTTGATTATCCTTGGTTAAAGTATAAAGACTAGAAGGAATTTTTAAAAATCTTGCTATGTCTTATTTTTTCCAAACATTTGATTAATTTAATATTCAAATTATTTTTTAAATATCGGAAGGAATTTGTTTTTAAGTCCATCTGGTCCTGGAGTTTTGTTGTCTTTTATTTTCCCTTTGGGAGTTCATTTAAGCCTTATTTAATTAATTTTGTTTAATATTGGATTATTTTACTTTTCTATTTTTATTATATTAAAAGGAGAATTTAATTTTTGTTAAATATTCAGTCTTTTCACTTAGATTGGCAATTTCATTGAAATGTAGTTGGGAAAAATAGTTCCAAATAATTCATCTATTTCTTCTTTATTGATTATATTTTCGATAATTGTAACATTCTCCATTAAAGAAATTAAGTTAGCTTATGGTTTATATGTTCTTATCATTCTTAAAACATATCCTGAATTTGCATGGTAATTCAATGAGTGTTTTTGCTTCATTTTTATTTATCTCTTCTTTGAATTTTAGAATTTTTAGTTTGATATTTAATTATGGGTTTTTAATTTATTGTTTCTCTAGAGGTTTGTGTTTTTTAGCTGCATGTCTTTTTTAAGTTTGTTCTCTATTTTAATGAGAAAAAGCATTTAGAAGACATGAGCATATCTTTGCCAAAACAGCTTAACATCTTAGACTTTCAACTTTTAGCTAACAAGTTTCTCCTGCAGTGAAAATGGAAGCCAAGAGTTTGATCAAGAATGGAGAGGAAAAAGGAATTAAAAATTGGAACTAGACAACATTGAATTCAATGTATGTACCATGCTGTAAGAAGGCCCCTTCACTAGAGATCTCATCATGAAGTTTCCTATTAGGACACTTGAGGTTGTGAGGTGGTATAATGGATAGAGTGCTGGACCTGGAATCAAGAAGACCTGAGTTCATTTGGCTTCAGAAACTAGCTAACTTGTGACACAGGGTAATTTATTTACTCTTTTGGCCTCAGTTTCCTCATCTGTAAAATGAGCTGGAGAAGGAAGTGGCAAAATGTTCTGGTATGTTTGGGAAAAGAAAAACCAACAACCCAAAAAGGTTCATGAAGAGTCAGACACTAGCGAAATTACTGAACAACATTTGCATCTACAAAATTTTTCTAGCTAAGGTTATTCCAAACTGAAAATTTACTCCAAATTCCAACATTCTCACTTCCTAATACAGTTCATATAATAATATCTGTTCTGGAGTATCACTATCACCTCCATTCTATAAAAAAAAATTCAAATATTCCTAGAATCCTCTGATAAAAGTGTTTTCCCTTCTCTTATGGGGCTCATGCTTCTCCATTATTCCCCTTCCATCTTATCCAGCTATAACATTCTTCTCCTGTGCTTGCTTTTTACTCTCTTGTTTTCTGTCTTTCTCTATTAGAATTCAAACTCTTTGATGGCACCTGACCTAAGACTTAAAGAAAGTTCAGAATTTCAAGAGACAAAAATGAAGAGGGAGATCATTCCTGGCATGGAGGGTAAAGCTTCCAAAGGCACAGAAATAGAAGATGAAAAGTCATGAGGTAGGAGCATCAAGTAGGATGAAAAGGGAAATATTCATTGGGCAATCAGATATTCTTTATGAGCTCCAGTGTTGAGTATTTTAGGTGTTGAGTAAGGCTGAGATCTGGACTAAGACTATCTTGGATTTCTAATGCTCTTCAGTATGCATTTTTTGGTGCCAAATTAGCTGTGCAAGTCTATTGGATACAATTCACAGTTTCTTTAATCTAATCTCTGATAATAAATAAATATGATATGGTAAGATGTTTCTGGTAACTCTATAATCTTGTGTGAATGAATGAAAGCATTAATTCAAGACTAACTAGGAACCAAGTACTATTCTAAATCACTGGGGATCAGATATTTACTATACATAAGGAGCTTATACTGCAACAGGAAGAAATAGCAAATAGCGTACAGTGGTGGCCAGGAAAAAAAATATTTTAATATATAACTTCCCTGAGAATTTATAGTGATAGTGCACAAAACAGCAAGAGTAATGGATTGAAATGCCCTTTTCTGGAATATCTGCAGTATAAATGTTATTAAATCAGTGTTTTGAAAAGAGGTGGAAGTTAGAAGGAGTAAAGAAAAAAATCCTAATTTTTTTCTGGTGCTATCTAGATAAGAGTATATGCACAATGATAAAATTTCCACTCAGAACCCTAGGAGTGATATTTGGGGGGTTAGATCTTTAATTCAACCATGACTTGAGCTTTCCACCAGAGGGTCCACTATTTAAATGTTATCCAAAATGACACCATTGGCTATTATTCTGAAAATGTCCACTAAGTAGGAGAACAAAAGCAAAACTAATCACAACACGAAAGTTCAAAACTCTGAATCTTACTCTTCTATCAATTAATAGTATTTATGATAGAGAGGGCCAAAATTCTCAGAAAAACAGCAAAGAAATAAAAGAATAGAGGAACTCAAGAGCTTCCTGACTGTTTTCACTGATATCTGAGTTCTGACTTTCTCAAGGTGACAAGGAAAAGCTAGATTATACACACCTCAGCTGACTTCCTACCTTTCCAGCTATAAAGGTGGTAATAAAAGGTCAAAGAACCTAGCCTTTCTTTTCTTCAAGAGGTTCTTCAATCATCAGAGGGTTTTCCTTACCTCCTAACCACTCTTTGGATCAGTAGAGCTGTCCAAACTCCCAGCAGCAGTTACAAAGTGTGTAACTTTATATATTTCATCAAACTTCATCTTTACTTGGCTATTCTCAGATCAACAATCTTCTTTTTCCATTCTACTTCCAAATCTAGCATCTCCTTATCTGTTTCCTCTTTTTTATCAGAGTCATCTTTTGTTTCTGATCACTAATTTACTTCAACCTCAAAGCAAATATTTTTGTTATGAAATTAACCTCTTTACTTCTAGGGTGAGAAACCAAAATTCACATTCACATTCACATACCATTGTTTTACAGTTACCAATATGTTTTAGTTATCTGACTTTTCCAGCTATCTCCTCAAAGACCAACCAATTGATTTTTATTAAAGACATTATTTGAGTTTTACAATTTTCCCCCAATCTTACTTCCCTCCCCCCCCCCACAGATAGCACTCTGTCAGTCTTTATTATGTTTCCATGTTGTACCTTGATCCAAATTGAGTGTGATGAGAGAGAAATCATATCCTTAAAGAGAAGAGAAGTCTAAGAGGTAACAAGCTCAGACAATAAGATATCTGTTTTTTTCCTAAATTAAAGCGAATAGTCCTTGCACTTTGTTCAAACTCCACAGCTCCTTATCTGGATACAGATGGTACTCTCCTTTGCAGACAGGCCAAAATTGTTCCTGATCGTTGCGCTGATGGAATGAGCAAGTCCTTCAAGGTTGAACATTACTCCCATGTTGCTGTTAGGGTGTACAGTGTTTTTCTGGTTCTGCTCATCTCACTCAGCATCAGTTCATTCAAATCTCTCCAGGTTTCCCTGAAATCTCATCCCTCCTGGTTTCTAATAGAACAATAGTGTTCCATGACCTACATATACCACAGTTTGCTAAGCCATTCCCCAAATGAAGGACATTTATGGATTTCCAATTCGTTGCCACCACAAACAGGGCTGCTATAAATATTTTTGTACAAGTAATGTTTTTACCCTTTTTCCTCATCTCTTCAGGGTATAGACCCAGTAGTGGTATTGCTGGGTCAAAGGGTATGCACATTTTTGTTGCCCTTTGGGCATAGTTCCAAATAGCTCTCCAGAAGGGTTGGATGAGTTCACAGCTCCACCAACAGTGTAATAGTGTCCCAGATTTCCCACATCCCATCCAACAATGATCATTATCCTTCCTGGTCATACTGGCCAATCTGAGAGGTGTGAGGTGGTACCTCAGAGAAGCTTTAATTTGCATTTCTCTAATAATTAATGATTTAGAGCATTTTTTCATATGGCTATGGATTACTTTGATCTCCTCATCTGTAATTTGCCTTTGCATATCCTTTGACCATTTGTCAATTGGGGAATGGTTTTTGTTTTAAAAATATGACTCAGTTCTCTGTATATTTTAGAAATGAGTCCTTTGTCAGAATCATTAGTTGTAAAGATTGTTTCTCAATTTACTACATTTCATTTGATCTTAGTTACATTGGTTTTATCTGTGCAAAAGCTTTTTAATTTAATGTAATCAAAATCATCTAATTAGTTTTTGGTGATGTTCTCCAACTCTTCCTTAGTCATAAACTGTTCCCCTTTCCATAGATCTGACAGGTAGATTAGTCCTTGATCTTCTAATTTGCTTATAGTTTTGTTTTTTATGTCTATGTGCTGTAACCATTTGGATCTTATCTTGGTAAAGGGTGTTAGGTGTTGGTCTAATCTAAGTTTCTTCCATACTAACTTCCAATTATCCCAGCAATTTTTATCAAAGAGGGAGTTTTTATCCCAATGGCTGGACTCTTTGGGTTTATCAAACAGCAGATTACTATAATCATCTCCTGATTTTACACCTAGTCTATTCCACTGGTCAACCATTCTATTTCTTAGCCAATACCAAACAGTTTTGATGACTGATGCTTTATAATATAATTTTAGATCGGGTAGGGCTAAGCCACCTTCTTTTGCACCTTTTTTCATTAAGCTCCTGGCAATTCTTGACTTTTTATTTCTCCATATGAATTTACTTACAATTTTTTCTAACTTGTTAAAGTAATTTTTTGGAATTCTGACTGGTAGGGCACTAAACGGATAGTTTAGTTTTGGTAGAATTGTCATTTTTATTATATTAGCTGTACCTATCCATGAGCAGATGATATTTGCCCAGTTATTTAAATCTAATTTAATTTGTGTGAGAATTGTTTTATAATTGTTTTCAAAAAGATTCTGAGTCTGTCTTGGCAAATAGACTCCCAAATATTTTATATTGTCTGAGGTTACTTTGAATGGGATTTCTCTTTTTAGCTCTTCCTGCTGTTTCTTGCTAGACATATATAGAAAAGTTGAGAATTTATGAGGGTTTATTTTATAACCTGCAACTTTGCTAAAATTGCTAATTGTTTCCAGTAGTTTTTTAGATGAATTCTTGGGATTCTCTAGGTAGACCCTCATGTCATCTGCAAAGAGTGAGAGTTTTGTCTCTTCCTTCCCAATTCTAATTCCTTCAATTTCTTTTTCTTCTCTAATTGCTGATGCTAACATTTCTAATACAATATTGAATAGTAGTGGTGATAATGGGCACCCTTGTTTCACCCCTGATCTTATTGGGAATGCCTCTAGCCTCTCCCCATTGAATATAATGCTTGTTGATGGCTTCAGATAGATACTGCTAATTATTTTAAGGAACAGTCCATTTATTCCTACACTCTCTAGTGTTTTTAATCAGGATGGATGCTGTATTTTGTCAAAAGCTTTTTCAGTACCTATTGATCATATGATTTCTGATAGGTTTGTTGTGGATATAATTGAGTATACTAACAGTTTTACTAATATTCAACCAACCCTGCATTCCTGGAATAAATTCTTCTTGATCATAATGTATTATCCTAGTGATGACTTGTAATCGTTTTGCTAAGATTTTATTTAGGATTTTTGCACCTATATTCATCAGGGAAATAAGTCTATAATTTTCTTTCTCTGTTTTAATTCTTCCTGGTTTAGGTAACTGTACCATATTGGTTTCATAGAAAGAGTTAGGCAGAGTTCCATCTTTCCCTATTTTTTCCAAAGAGTTTATATAGGATTGGAATCAATTGTTCCTTGAATGTTTGGTAGAATTCACTTGTGAATCCATCAGGCCTTGGAGACTTTTTTAGGGAGTTCAATAATGGCTTGTTAAATTTCTTTTTTCTGAGATAGTGTTGTTTAGGTATTTAATCTTTGCTTCATTTAACCTGGGCAACTTATATTTTTGTAAATATTCATCCATTTCACTTAGATTATCAAATTTATTGGCATAGAGTTGGGCAAAATAATTTCAAATTATTACTTTAATTTCCTCCTCATTGGTGGTGAGTTCACCTTTTTCATTTATGATACTAACAATTTGGTTTTCTTCTTTCTTTTTTTAATCAAATTGACCAGAGGTTTATCAATTTTATTGGTTTTTTCATAATACCAACTTTTGGGTTTATTTATTAATTCAGTAGTTTCTTTTGCTTTCGATTTTATTAAATTCTTTAATTTTTAGAATTTCTAATTTGGTATTTAATTGGGAATTTTCGATTTGTTCTTTCTCTAATTTTTTTAGTTGCATGTTTAGTTCATTGATTTCCTCTTTCTACAATTTATTCATATAAGCATTTAGAGCTATAATTTATCCCCTGAGAGTTGCTTTGAATGAACCCCATAGGTTTTGGAATGTTGTTTCATTATTATCATTATCTAGAATAAAATGGTTAATTCTTTCTATAGTTTGTTTTTTGGTTCACTCATTTTTTAAAATGAGCTTATTCACTTTCCAATTTGTTCTGAGTCTATATCTCCTTGGCCCAGTATTGCATATGACTTTTCTTGCATTGTGATCTGAGAAAGATGTATTCACTATTTCTGCCTTTCTGCAGTTGATCATTAGGTTTTTATGTCCTAATACATGGTCAATTTTTGTATAAGTTCCATGTACTTCAGAGAAAAAGGTATATTCCTTTCTATCCCCATTCAGTTTCCTCCATAAGCCTACCATATCTAATTTTTCTAACAATCTATTTACCTCCCTAATTTCTTTCTTGTTTGTTTTATGATTCAATTTATCTGGATCTGATAGCAGGAGGTTGAGGTCTCCCACTAGTAGAGTTTTGCAGTCTATGTCTTCCTGTAGTTCTTTCAGCTTTTCCTCCAAGAATTTGGGTGCTGTTCCACTGGGTGCATATATATTCAATATTGAAAGGACTTCATTGTCTATGGTACCTTTGAGGAGGATAAAGTTTCCTTCCTTATCTCTTTTAATGCTATCTATTTTTGCTGCTGCTTTGTCTGAGATAAGGATTGCTACCCCTGCTTTTTTTACTTCAGCTGAAGCAAAATATATTTTGCTCCAACCTTTTACCTTTACTCTATATTTATCTTTCTGTTTCAAATGAGTTTCTTGTAAGCAGTGTATTGTAAGATTCTGGTTTTTAATCCACTCTGCTGTTTGCTTACATTTTAAGGGAGAGTTCATACCATTCAAATTCAAGGTAATGATTACTAATTCTTTATTTCCCTCCGTGCTATCTTCCCTCTGTTTGTATTTTCCCCCCTTTCCCCCTCCTTTTATCCATATTCCCCAGTCTTTTGTTTCTGAATACCACCCCCTTCAGTGCATTTGCCCTCCTATATCACACCCTCCCCTTTCTTTCCCCTTTCCCTTTTCCCTTTTCCCTTCCCTTCCTTTTGTCATTTCCCCTTATTTCCCCTACTCCCCTTCCCTTTCTCTGTTCCCTCCTCCCCTTTTCCCCCCCTTTTAATACTTGAAAGATTAGATGGTTTATAAGTTAACTGGTTGCGTGTAGGTTGACTTGAAGCCAAGTCTAATGAGAATAAGTTTCAGGTGTTTCTCCTCTGCTCCCTTCTTCCCCACTATTACCATAGGTTTTTTTGTACCTTTTAGTGTAATGAGATTTACCCCATTCAATGCCCTCCCTCCTCCTGTCTCTTTTCTGTCCCCCTTTTTAGGCAGGTAGTGGGGTTTTTTTTAGATCATTCTATCTAAGTCATAGAAACTTCTGAGTGTCTGTCCATTCTAGTTCAGTATATTCTATCAAATAGAGTCAAAATTCCTGAGAGTTATTAGAGTATTTCCCCCAAGTGGGGTTAAAGCCAGTTACATCCCATTAGATAGTAGTCTCATGGATAGGTCATGAATGTCCATCATTTCTGGCTAGGTGTATTCTCTCTGTTAGAGTTACATTTATCAAGGTTTATGAGAATCTTTTTTTTTACCCCCATGCTGGGATATAGCCAGTTTCAACTTACTGGATTGCATTTTTTTTCTTTTACTGCCCCCCCTCTTTTTAACCTTTTCATGTGTCTCTTGAACCTCCTGTTTGATGTCCAAATTTTCTATTTAGCTCTGGTCTTTCATCAAAAAGTTTTGGAATTCTTCCATTTTGTTAAATGTCCATCTTTTTCCCTGGAAGAGAAGGCTCAGCTTTGCAGGAAAGTAGATTCTTGGCTGCATTCCAGGCTCCCATGCTCTTTGAAATATCTTGTTCCAGGCCCTTCGATCCCTTAAAGTTGATGCAGCCAGGTCCTGTGTGATCCTTACTGTGACTCCTTGGTATTTAAATTGTTTCTTTCTGGCTTCTTGTAGGATTTTCTCTTTTATCTGATAGTTCTGGAGTTTGGCCACAACATTCCTTGGTGTTTTCATTTTAGGTTCTTCTTCTGGTGGGGATCGATGTACTCTTTCAATAACTACTTTGCCCTCCGATTCCATGATATCAGGGCAGTTTTCCATCACTAGATCCTGTAATATTAAGTCCAGACTTTTTTTCTCTTCAATGTTTTCAGGAAGTCCTATAATTTTCAGGTTGCTCCTCCTCGATCTATTCTCGAGGTCAGTGGTTTTGTTGATGAGGTATTTTACATTTGCTTCTATTTTTTCTATTTTTTGATTTTGTTTAACTGACTCTTGCTGTTTCATGGAGTCATTAGTTTCTGTAGACTACATTCTTTTTGGGGGGGAGGAGTTTTCTTCATTAACCTTTTGAAACTCCTTTTCCAATTGGTCAATTCTACTTTTGAAAGAGCTTTCCATTTGACTAATTGAGGTTTTGAGAGAATTAATTTCTTTTTGCATTTGCTCATTTGAGGATCTGAGAGAATTATTCTCATGTTGTATTGGTCCAATTGATGATCTGAGAGATTTATTCTCATTTTGTAATTGTCCATTTGATTATTTGAGAGATTTATTCTCCTTTTGAGTTTGTCCAATTGTACTTTCTAATGATTTGTTTTCTTGTTGCAAGGTATTAATTGTCTCTCCCATATTTTTAAGCTCCTTCCTTATTTCTTCAAGGAAATCTTTCTGTGCTGGAGACCAGATTGTATTCTCCTCAGAGGTTCCAGGACTCTCTGAGTTGGGGTCCTTCCCTTCCAGGAACTTTTCTATGGATGCACCTTTCTGCTGACCCCTCATCATGCTAAGACCTTGAGTTGGGTGGGGCTGGTTCACCTGGGCTTGGGATCGCTAAAGGGTTTACTGAGTGCACTTTCTCTGGCTGTCCAGTAGGAGGTGCTGGTTGCTTTCTTTGGAGTGTCTGTGACCTTGGTTGAGAGGCCTTCTCTCTTTATTTGAATGGAGGAGTTGCAGCTATTGAATTCTTTTGCCTTCAATCAATGGTGGGCTTTACCCTGGTTTAAGGTCATTCCTCAGCTGGGCTGGTTCTTCTGCTCACACACCTGGGCCTGAGGCAGAAGTAGTTTGCATTTGTTTTTTGGGAAGAGACCTCTGTGCAATGGAGGCGTGACTCAGATTTTCTCAGACCCGAGGAGCCCAGGGATGGTGTCCACAGCTCTCCTGAACCAGAACTCTCCCCTCAGCCTGGTCCCCAAGCTCCAGGGGGACAGCACCAACAACAGCGCCGCGGCTTCCCCACGGACCCAAGCTCCTTTTGTCCAGCCCCACCACTGATCCAGCAGGTCCGGCTCTCTGGCCCTCAGACTCCCAGTTCCAATTCAGCTGTTAATCTGGCTGACCTGGTGCTGATCCTCCCTCTGAGCCTAGACTCACCCACCCGAATTCGGCCAAAGCTGCTGCGGGAGACAAATCCTGAAGTAGATGTTCTTTCTCCTGGCTTTTCTTTCTGGGTTTTGTGGGCTGGATTTCTTTTAAGAGGTTTATTTCATGTGATAGATGGGGAAGAGATCAGGAGACTTTAGAACTGTGCCTGTCTTCTCTCCGCCATCTTGGCTGGAAGTCCCTACGTTATTTTTTCTTTAATGGGTTATTACCTTCAAAATTTTCTTTTTTCTTTTTTTCTCCCTTAGGTCCTCTGATCTATCTGTATTTTTTCCCTCTTCCACAAATCAAATAGCTCTTAGTCAAAATAACTTGCAATTTGCACTGGATTTCCTTCATCTCTGTCACCTGGTTTCTACTTTGGCTTCAGGATTTGATCTCTTAAGAAGAACCTCCCTCAAAATATTGACTCTTGGGCATGTTCCTTATGAACCTTTTTATTAATATTCCTAGTGACCCTCTTCCTCTTTGCATTTGAGATTACTCCAGATATGATAATAGATTGTCTATTGTTGGAGCATCAGGTTAGCTAATTTCAAGAAGTGTTATCACTAGGTCAGTCATAGAGTGATTAAAATTTTTAACTATAGAAAATGATTAAGACCTTCTATGAAAGCTGTTAACTAGATTGGAAAGATCAGCTCTTTTCCCGAGGTTTCTGAATTTGGGAGGTACCACATCTGGATGATCAGAAACCATTTTCCTGACAGCTGTGAGTCTCAGGTTGGATGGATTGAATAATTATAAGACTCCAGATGGAAGGGAAAGCACCCCTAGCACTGCCTCCCCGCATGCACTATGTGGAAATCCTTCTTGTGTTGACACCTCCAACTTGGCTAGTGACTTCCTGCTCCTCTGGAACACAAATTGACCTGCTGTGGAGTTGGACTTTGAACTGCTGTTATCCCAGGGTCTAGGGAACTTAGAGTCAGGGATCTCTTCTTCCTCTGATCCCCAAATAACAGATACTGCATCCCAGCACTCCAACCCCTAAACCCTGGCAGCTTCCCACCTAAAGTGAAACTGGGAGGGAGTGGGCTTGTAATCAAGTAGCTAATCAAATAAACTTCTGTAATTAAGTTCACTGAACCCTTGGGCATGAGGCTAGGGGAAGTTTTATAGTTTTCTCACCAAGTACTTGGTGAATCCCACTGCAAAAGTTTTTTAGATCTCCTTGGGATATGATAGGTATGGAGGGAACATTCAGTCAATATCAAGATAAACTGCTGTCATGAACTTCTTCCCCTACCATCTCACTTGAGAGTCCTCTGACTCTTTCCCCCAAAGTGAGGACTTGTCAAAGACTGAAAAGAAATGAATGAGGAAAAGTGGGCATCTGAGTCTCCCTCTTCACCAAACTGCACTCTCTAAATGATTTAGGGCTCCCTTATTCTACTTCCTTCCTAAACATGGAATGGCCCTAATCCATGGATGTCTTCTGTGTGAGGGATATATTAATGTAACCTGAAGAGGAAGAGCAGATGTTGATGTGAGGGTAATTAGAAGGGGTTATGGGGAAGAGGTAGAGAAAGAAATTGAAAAAGAGGGGGCCAGACTCTATTTTTCACTTCTATAGCCCCTGTCCATACCATATCTAACACCCAGTTACCATGAAAATTTGTTAAATTAGAAAACTATCACTGGGATGATGAGCTACTTGTTCACTCATAACAGTAGTTTTTTGGTCTCCCTCTCCTGTCATATAAGAAAGGTTTTGTTATTCTTTTTTTTTGTTTGCTTGTTTTGCTTTGTTCTTTTATTTGTTTGTTTTCTTCTTGACCCTGGCACAAAAATTCTCAGTTATGTGTAGTAGAAGCAGTATTTTTTGCTGGACTGGTTTCCTTTAAGATGCCAAGGAAGGTCTTAGGATCATCATTAATTATGATTCTTCGCTTTCTGAGGCATGGACAAAAACCTAGTCTATGGAGTATTGGTGCCAGAGGATCTAGTAGGGTTCCAAATGTTTTGCAGGAATATTTTTCTTCTCTAGTATTGTGTTGAGGTAAATGTAAAGAAAGAGGTTAGTAACATTCTATCTGTTTCAATCTTATTCTAAGCAAAGTTGTTTTTATTGCCTTTTTTTAGCCTTGAATCATTTGATTCAAATCCTGATCCTGGCTTATTCAGTAAGTATGAGCTAGATCTGGACCAGAAAAATTATCATATGCTGTCAGAAAAACTTCTTGCAAAATGAAGTGAGTAGAACGAGGAAAACATTGTACATAGTACTAGCAATGTTGTACAATGATATATTCTCAGCAATGCATCAATCCAAGATAATTCTGATGGACTTAAGATGAAAAATGCTATTCATCTCCAGAGAAAGAACTAATGGAATCTGAATGTAGAAAAGAGCATGCTTTTTAACTTTATTTCATCTTTGTTTCATTTGTCTTTTCTACCACCAACATAAATAATATTGAAATATGCTTTGCAGGAATGAGCATGCAAAATATATATCAAATTGCTTTCTTTTTAAAAAGAAGGGAAATATTAAGAGAATTTGGAAATCAAAATTTTAAAAATATTGAATATTAAAAATTGTTCTTACAGGTAACTGAAATACATACATATATATGTGTATGTATACACACACCATATATATGTATATGTATATATACATATACATATATATATATATATATATACAAGTAAGCAGAGGCTGGTTGCAATAACTTGATGGTTAATTCCATTGTTGAAGTAGAGAGAAGATATAGAATAAAGAAAGACTCAAATGATTGGCTGTTCACGTAGGGGACCTTAGTATACTATATCTGTATTGATTTGAAGTGTATATGGGAAACCCATTCAATACCAAAGAAACCAAGTTTTATAGGAAATATTTTCTCACAATTAGATCTGTACAAGATTAAAATAATCTTCCTCACAAGTCAATTAGCTTTTGCTCCTTGGATGTCTTAAAAAGGAGGTTTGACTATCATGGGTCTCCTACTATAAGGTTACTTTATATTTTCACTAAATGAAACTAGATGACTTTTTAGACTTCTTCTAACTCTTAAATTCTTGATTCTGATTTCTGGAAACAGAAAAGTATCATAACTGACTTGGTTGGATTAGACTGTTACATATTAACGTCTCCATTATCAGCTTCTCATAGACTGGGTCTTTTATTACTCAGGCCGTAAGGCATCTAAAAATGACAGTCCTGAAAATTCTCCTGAAGAGAGATCTTTCTCAATATCACTTTTGATTTGATTAATATGGAGGAAAAATGGGATAACATTTTATAGGATTTGAATGCTTTTAAATATTATTTTAAGGTTGTTTTCATTGATTTTTGTGACCTACAAGTATCTGCTTACCTGGTATTCTAAATAAGAGCAGCTAGATGGCACAGTAGATAGAGCACTGGCCTTGGAATGAGGAAGACTTAGTTCAAATCCAGTCTCAGACACTTAACACTTAATAGCTGTGTGACCTTGGGCAAGTCATATAATCCTGACTGCCTCAAGTCCAGGACCATCTCCAGCCATCCTGATTCATATCTGGCTACTGAATCCAGATGGTTCTGGAGGAGAAAGTGAGGCTGGTGAATTAGTGCAGCACCCCACACTCAAATCTAGTTCATGTGCTTGTCATAGGTTCACCTCTCTCATGTCGTAGTCATCTTCTTTGAGGACAAAAGACATCATCATCAATTCTATATTGGATTCATTGAAATGACCTGAACCAGACTTAGTTTCTAAAACTATGACTCTAAAGTTTATTAAAATAAGGAGAAAGATTTGTGTTGGTGGAAAGAATACTTGACACCAGTAAAACAATAAATCTTTTGAACCAAAATATGTGAGTCAGAAAAAAATAAAAGGGTGGAAGGAAACTGGAACATCATTCAGAATTCTTCTCAATTCTCTTTTCCTTTCTCCCAGGTGACTTTTAGTGTCAAAACAACAATAACAATAACAAAAACAAACACATAAAAAACTTGATCAATTATTTTAGCAGAATTTTTCTGGCTTACCCAAAATTAATTTTTGTCCAAAGAAAAATTCTGAAACTGTCATTATAGGCTGTTTTATTTCAGGAGATGCGTTGTAAATTTAGAGAGACATTACACTCAAACAAATGGTTACCTGAAACATTTAATTTGAATTCATTTACATAATCAAATAGATTTCCAAAAGGAAATGCATAAGAAAAAAGAAGCTTTACAAACCTATCTGAGGGGGTCATAGCCAAGATGGCGACATGAAGGGATTGAGTCTTAGGACCTCTGATAAAAACTCATAAACTAAGGACTCTAACTAAACTTTCGAGAGACAGAACCCACAAAGGGACCCAGTGAGGCAGTTCTCCTACTCAAGGCAACCTGGAAAAGAGCAGAAAGGCTCTGCTCTCCGGGGTTGGAGGGGCGGGCCACCTGAGGGGTGGCCCGCCAGAGCGAAAGAACTTCAGCCTCCCAGAGGCAGACCTAGGGTGCTGGGAGCCACAGCTCACAGCAGCGGGGGAGTCTCCTGAGCTGCACCCTGGGGAGCACCGGGCACAAAGTGGAGGAACAGCAAGGACCTCTGCCAGAGTGAGCACGTGGATCCCAGCCCTCGGGGCACACAGTAAGTAGCTTGGTCTTTCACCCAGACCAGGAAACAGAAGCAGGCAGAGCCAGTAAGCAGGTGCCCCCAGGGCATGAGCCCATTGAGCTGAGGGAGGGGAGTGAATAGAGAGAGACTGCCAAGCTCTGTCCTCTGCCCCTGGAACAGGACTCTGGGGCTCTGACCACATTCAGATCCTCATCCCAGTCTAGGCCCCCTCATAGAACAACAGGGCCCCCCCCCCCCACCTCGGCCCGTGGCAGAGGGGGGCACTTATAGTCATTCACAGACCAGGAGGGAGGACAGAGCCTCACACACTGAGACCCGTGGGGGAGTGTCCCAAAAGCTCAGAAAGCACCCCAAAAAACAGGCTTAGGCTGGGAAAATGAGCAAGCAAAGAAACAAGAGGAAGACCATTGAGAAATATTTTGCAAATGAGCCCCAGAAGGATCAAAATACTCAGTCTGAATATGAGGAAGCACAAGCTCCTGCATCTAAAGACTCCAAGAAAAACAGAAATTGGGCTCAGGCTATGACAGAGCTCAAAAAAGACTTTGAAAATCAAATGAGGGAGTTAGAAGAAAAACTGGGAAAAAGAAATGGAGATGCAGGGAAAAACATGAAAATGAAGTTAGCAACTTAGTCAAGGAAATCCAAAAAAATGCTGAAGAAAATAGCATGCTAAAAACAAGTTAGGTCAAATGGATAAAACAGTTCAAAAAGTTATTAAGAAGAATGCCTTAAAAAGCAAAATTGGCCAGATGGAAAAAGAGTTAAGAAAACTCTCTAAGGAGGACAAATCCTTCAGACAAAGAATAGAATTCAGGGAGATTGATGAATTTAGCAGAAATCATGAATCAAAACTTCAAAACCAAAAAAATGAAAAATTAGAAGAAAATGTGAAATATCTCATTGAAAAAACAACTGATATGGAAAACAGACTTAGGAAAGATAATTTAAAAATTATTGGAATACCTGAAAGTCATGATCAGGAAAAGAGCCTTGACATCATTTTCAAAGAATTACTAAAGGAAAATTGCCCTGATATTCTGGAAGCAGAGAGCAAAATAGAAATGGAGAGAATCCACAGATCCCCCAGAGAAAGAGATCCCAAAAAAACAACCCCTAGGAATATTATAGCCAAGTTCTAGCACTCCCAAGTAAAAGAGAAAATATTACAAGCAGCCAGAAGGACACAGTTCAAATATCATGGAGCTGCAGTCAGGATCACATAGGACTTAGCAGCAACTACATTGGAAGCTCGTAGGACTTGCAATATAATATACCAGAAGGCAAAAGAGCTTAGAATGCAGCCAAGAATGAACTACCCAGCAAGGCTGAATGTCCTCTTCCAGGGAAAAAGATGGACTTTCAATGAACCAGGGGAATTTCAAAGGTTCCTGTTGGAATGGCCAGAGCTGAACAGAAGGTTTGATCTTCAGATACAGGACTCAGGTGAAGCATAGAGAGTAGAGTGGGAAAATATGAGGGATTTAATGATGATGAACTGCATGTATTCCTGCATAGAAAAATGACAGTGATAATACTCATATGAACCTTCTCAGTTAATAGAGCAGGTAGAGGGAGCTTTTATAGTTGAAGCACAGGAGAAAGCTGAATTCGAAGATAAAATATGGTGTAAAAATGGAGTCAATAGAAAAAAAGGGAAATGTAATGGGGGAAAGAAAAAGGAGAGGGAGAATAGGCCAAGATATTTAACATAATAAGATTTTTTTTTATTACAATGAGCTATTGCAATGATATGGAGGGAGGGGAGGCAAGGGGGAATGAGGGAACCTTTGCTCGCATCAGAGATGGCTAGGAGAGGAAACAGCAAATATACTCAAAGGGGTATAGACATCTGAAGTAAGAAGGAGGGGGGAGCAGGGGGAAGGGGTGGGGATGTGAATAAAGGAGGAGAGGATGGACCATGGGGGGAGAGTGGCCATATATAACACATTTTCTTTCTTACTTCTTGCAAGGGGCTGGGAATGGAAGGCCTGCCCAGGACCACAGGGCCAGGTGGATTCTGGGCCTAAGGGGTGGTATGGGGGCTCAGGGCTTCTTGGACCCAGGACCAGGGATCTGTCTGCTGTGCCACTCAGCGACCCTACAGCAGAGTCATAGTGAAAGGAGAGAGAAAATAGAGTACATGGTAGTGGAGAAATAAGAAAGGAGGGAGTTGCGATCAGCAATGGCAACGTTGGAAAAATATGGAAGTAACTTTTGTGATGGACTTATAAAGAATGTGATCCACCCATGACAGAGTTGTTGGTTTTGGAACAAAGACTGAAGAACATTTTTTGTTATTATTATTTGGGGGAGGGTGCAGGGCAAGTGGGGCTGGGTGGCCTGCCTGGGGCCGCATAGCAGGGTGATTGTTGGGTGTCTGAGGCCGGATTTGGACCTGGGTGCTCCTGGCTCAAGGGCCAATGCTCTGTCTGCCACCCAGCCACCCCTGCTATTATTACTATTTTATTTTATTTTGGGTCTTTTTTTTTCTTCTTTTTGGTTTTTGCAGGGCAGTGGGGATCTGGTGGCTTGCATGTCACATGGCTGGGTGATTATTGGGTTTACGAGGCTGGATATGGACTCGGGTGCTCATGGCTCCAGGGCTGGTGCTTTGTCCATTGTGCCACCTGGCCATACCTACAATTATTCCTATTTTTTTTAATTTTAATTTTTTTTTCTCTCCCCTTTACTTTTTTCACCCAAGCAAGTCTATCTATATTCATGGGGGGAGGGGTATTTTGTTTACTTGTAAACAAGAATATTCTATTAATGTAAAAAAATCCATTTGTACAAAATGAGAATGAAAAATAAATTAAAAAAAACCCTATCTGAAGTTGGAACTCAGTTCAGCTTCTCATTGCTCTTGTTTCATCCTCAAGCCTTTCAATACCCTGACGGTTTGGAATTACCCCTTAAGTCTTGGTTGGCATTGTGGCAGTGAGAAAGAAAACAAAAAAGCTATAAAATAACTAAGCAAAGAACTCAAAAATCATTGCTAGCTGAGATCATTTAGAACAGAGCATTTTAAATAGCTCCCAATGTAACACAGTATAGTAATTGATATTACTGAAGGTGTCAGGTTATTAAGAAAATGTTATATTACACCAATATCTAGTATTTGTATAATACTTTAAACTTTTCAAAGTACTTTGTAAATATCTATCATTTTATTCTCATGACAACCTGGAAACATAGGTATTATTATTATTATTCCAATTTCACAGAGACAGCTATTGAAGCCGATAAAGGTTATTTGACTTGTCCAAGATCTCACAGCTACAGTATGAGGACTGGATTTGAGCTTAGGTCTTTCAAATTCTGTGGTCAGTGTTCTATCCACTGATCCACAGTTCTGACTTACAGAGTTTTATATACTTTGTTTACTAAATGAACAATTTACATATAATATTTAATTAAAAGATTATATCCACTGTCCAAAAGTCAATGAATTTTATTGTTTAAATACCTATAAGTTTAGCTATCTACTAATCTTAGTTTTAGATAATGCCATTCCCAAAGGATTTTGGATAATTGTGATTTTTAAAAAGAGAAATGCTTTCACATTTGGCAACTCTATTCTCTCCAGGTTGGAAAAGTAAAAATTAAATTATTAACAGATGTCACTCTTTTCATCTAGTGGTTAGGTTATTTTATTGTTTTTTCCTGTTGTTAGACACCATGACCATTTTAGGTTCCATTTTCACTCCATCAGTCCAGAATTATGCATCTTCCTATTTCCTGATGGTAAAAGATGATGGTCAAATCAACCTGAATTTTATATCTGTCATTTATTTAAAAATAAGTTCCACTATATGTATTAAGATTCATTACCTGAAAGCTGGTTATAAGGAGATGCATTTTTTGACCCTGACAACCCAATAATTTGTTGAGTAGGTAGCTTCATCAATAAAAAAGCATAAAGCAATTAAAGTGAGTCTAGGTTCCTGGATTTGCTGATTAAAAAAAAAAACTTGATTTGAATGTTTGGTAAAGATTTCTTTTACTCAGTTACAAATGCTCTTTTTTTGGCCTTGCTTTCATTTCTTTTCCAATATTTCCTCTTCCATTATAAATGTATTTAATTTTTTTGCTTTTTAACTTTTCTAGGAATCCTTGTTAGATATATTCAATTTGTATTTTGATTTGGGTGTTAGGTCATAAATATTTTCACTTGGTTTCCTTCTTTTGAGTTTTTACATTGAATTTCCCCATCTGCTATAGTAGCTTTTTTATGGTCAGGTTCCTTTTTGTTGTTGTTTGCTCATTTTCCTGCTTATTTATTTAATTTTTACTTATGTTAAAGTTATGTTCTTATTTCTGGAGAGGGCAATATGTCATGTCACCAGCTTCAGGCTTTTTTACACTACTGTTTTTATAGTTAGTTCTGGAAGTTTGCAAAATTTTGCTACATCCAAGTAGATATAAACCATGGAGAAGGCTAGGGACCACAATTTTACTCCTCCATGGAAGTTCGACCCGGAACAAGTACTCCTTTCCACTCTGGAATTAGAACCTGAACTGGGTAACGGAAAATGGGAATTGCCAAATGACACTTGTTCCTTTGCCCAGTGCTAGAAGGGTCTACATTAATATCATTCTGACCAAATATCTCTATTTCTGAATTAATGATCTCTGGATATGAGGACTTTAAATATTCCCCAAAAAGCTGCTGCTGCTGTTGCTGTCATCACACCCAAACCCCTCCTTGCCAATTTTACCACTGGCAAGGTATCTACACTTCACTGTATTCCTGGCCAGTTCCAACTCTAGGACCACAGACCTCTCCTTCTGTCCTTCTAAGTGATCCTCGATCAGAAAAATGTTTCACCTGGAACTTTTGTTTATTATATTGCTTTAGATTTCAATTTGACAAGTTATTTTAGAGTTGTTTAGATGGAAATGTTGGGAGTGCTCAGTTAAAATGTACCTTTTAATTAACCATGTTGACTCTGCCTCTTGAACTCACTATCAATATATTCTGGGAAAACAAATTTGTTGAAGGTTCATTCTAAAGATTAGGAATAATAACACACCAGACATATGTTAGGTAACACCAAGTCTCCATCATAGGCAATTTCGAAACATATCTAGTTTTTGAAAATTTGTGTTCACATATGACTGAAATGTATGAATGTATGCACAAATTAAATGGAACTCCTTTATTCTATAAACATGTGCATTAACCTCAAAATATGATAGATACTGAACTTAAAAATGATTATGCAAAAACTTTTGCTTCTGTTTAAATGATCTATGGGCTTGAATCACCTTTGCCTTGCCTTTATTAAGTATAAGGACTAGCCAACCATCACATCACCCTTCTATCTATAACAAGCTTATTTTGACTTGCCTTCCTCTGACTCTGGAGCTTAACTAGTTTATATATTAAAACTTTCCAGTCCTAAATCTTTGGTTCCTTTAGATAGCTGAGAGATGAATAGTTAATTAATTGGAAAAGCAATCATTTGACTTAAGAGTGATAATTTCTTATATTTTGCTCTTCCTAGGATACATTTTTAAATTTTAACAGAGATTTCCAGGGATTTTATCTATGGAAATGAAAGAGAATTCTATAGGGGAACTTAGAATTCTAGGCTGCTGCAACAAAGAAAGTGATAAGTAGCAGTGGGATTGAATTACAGAGTATTTGTAGAAACAATTCAGTACTTGTGAAGTTATGTCACAGAAATAGGTGACTGCCTGCTCAGGTTATATGCAGGTGCAATCTTGATACCTCTAGTACACTTGCTCCAGAGAGATTTTATAGTAATGAAGAACATTTAAATTTCCTTGAAAAGAGACTTATATGAACCTTCCTTTCTCCTGAAGTCTAATTCCTCCTGCCTCACCAGTTATTCCCATTCTTCTTTCATTCACTTTTCACATTGAAATAATTTTGCTTCTCTGGTAGATGAGAAACAGAACTTGTTTTGCTTTCTTTATAAGTTCCCTGAAATTACTTCTCCTTTTCTTACAGGTATTAGATTTTTATTTTTCTTTCAGGTAAAAAAAATTAAAACCAATTCACTTCCAGTTCTGATTGTTTGGTATTTAGCATAAGTGTATGAATAATAATATACTTCTGTAGCTTGATGTTGGGTTTGTTTGTTTGTTTTTGTATCACACTCTAGAAATTCTGCAATCTCCTATGACCTAGAAGACCTTCCAATCAAATTCACTGAACTGAATATTTCCTATTTAGAGCCCAAAAACAATGTACTCTGGTGAAAGGGAACAACTAGCAGGAGAATTTATTGTTTTAAATTGAGTGCCCTCCTCAGACCAAGTCATTTGTATATAAATTGCAACTGTTATGACAGAAAAGACATGGCAATGCTCCACATGGCTCTGTTTAGAAAACAGTTCTGCTAAAGCATATTTCATAAATAAGTTCTAAATAGATTAGAATCAGTACCAATATGTAACAAATGCTGCTCTTCATGTGTTGAAGTTTTTCTAATACAGACTGAGAGCCCCACTGGATCAACACACCAAATGCTTCACCAACTGCTAGCTGGGGAGGGAGATATTATCTTGTGTTAGTTCATTGAGTTAGGATTTCAGTATTCTATTTTTAGGGCTCTCCAAAGTATACTTTAGGACATTAATTCTCTGTTCTTCTTTTGGCCATTAGGGAATATAGATCTAAAAGTAGATGAATTATAAAACTGAATCAACTATTTGATTAAGCACAAGACTTTGCCAGATTTTGTGTTGAACCCTAGGTTTCAAGGAAAATAACAAAAATTGTCACTGCCTTCAAAGAGCTTACATCTTAATAGAAGAAAAAATGTAGATAGATAGATAGATAGATAGATAGATAAATGGATGGAGATCAACTAGAGGGTTATAGAAATAGCACAGGAAAAAGAAAATATATAAACTAAAATCTTGTGTGTTTAATTTGAGAAAGGGGACATAGAGAAATTATAAAGAAAGAAATTATAAGATTTAGTAGCTGCTTGTAATGAGTTCCCAATCTCCTCAGTTTTTAGTTTGTGACCCCAATCCTCTGTACTCTGAGTTCATTGAACCCCTTATGTTTTGGAAAAACATGTTTTGAATATCTTGTTTATAAAACCTGTTCATCCTGTAACAAATATATTTTCATCCCATCTGATGCCCCCCTCTGGCATTCTGACTCCAAATGCCCACCTAATGACATCCTTGCACCTGTCAAAAACATTTTTTTACTCCTCCCCATTTAAGGACCCAAATCCTGTGTGCTATAATCCTTACCTAGTCCACTTCTTTATCCCAATAAAACTTTCCTTGACTGAAAGAAAGTCTGAGTGCATGAAATTCTCTCACAAGATAGATCCTCATCAGTAGGATATATGAGGTATGTGAGAGAAAGGAAGAAAGGATGACACTAAGATGTCATGGAAAGATGATGATGACTTTGATAATAATAGAAAAGTTCAAACCAGGAGAGAGTTTTCAGAAAAATATAATAAAACTGTTTTGGATGCATTAAATTCTAGTGCCTATGTGATATCTATGGCAACAGGAAGTTGTTCATGTAAAGTGGGAGTTCAGGGGAGAGATTAGGGCTGGATGCATAGACCTAGAAATCATCTAAATAAAGATGAAAATAGAACCCATGAGAACTAAGGAGGTCACAAGAAAGAAAGTGTGGAGAGAAAAAAAATCCTAGGACAGAAACTTAAATGCCACCCATTGTTAATGGGTATGATCTGATTAGCTATTTAGCAAGAGACTGAGAAAGAATGGTCAGACAAGTAGGAGGACAGTCAAGAAAGAGGAGAGTCATTAAAACCAGGAGAGAAGATGATATCCAGGAAGAGATTGCAGTCAACAGTGTCAAATTTTGCAGAGGTCAAGAAAGATGATGATTGAGAAGAGCCCATTAGTTTCAGGAATTAAAAGGCCATTGGCTATTTTAGAAAGAACAGTTTCAGTTAAATGAGGTCACTCAGTCAAGAAGTATTTATTAAGTATTTTAATATGTGTCAGACACTGTACTAAGCCTGGAAATAGGAAGAAAAGCACTGTTGCTGCCCCCAAATAGTTCATAATGTGGGAGACATCATGAATGTAATTAGGCATTGAATACATGAAAGTAAGGAGTCAGAATGCTGTGATTTTAAAAAGGCAAAGAAGAAAGGAAGTGGAGATATAAGTATAGAGAGTTTCTTCAATGAGTTTTTCTGAAAAAAAGATATAGCATGGTAATTTTTTTGTTTTTGTTATATAGATCATGATAATTTGTTTTTGTTTTTGTTATAAAGATAAGCCTTGTTAATTTGCAGGGTGATGATACATAATGAAGATTTTTCTTAAAGATAAAGGAAACATAGATGTGTTTTGCAAACATCAGGGAAAGAACAACTTTATAGGAAAAGATAGAAGATAAGGGAACAAGGAGCAATGACAGGGTGGGCCATCTCCTATAGAAGTGAGGAAGTGATGGATCAAAGAGAAGTTGCCCTTGGCAAACAGAAGGTCAGATCTCATCATTAGAGACTGCATTGAGGAGAGATAGTAAAGGACAATGTTAGTGGAATGTGACATGAGGAGAGAAGAAGGACATTCTTAGTGAATAGTCTTAAAAAACTTGAAAAGAGGAGAAAATTTATATAACAACTGTTGTTATGAATAGAATAAGGATCCAATTATGATTGCCTTGTTGCTCTGAAGTCTCAGATAAAATGAAATTTTATCAATCAAGACATTTTTGTCATTTCCCCTCATTTCCTTTAGCAGTACATGAATAGGAAGGCTGAAAGTGGGTGATAGGAATATCTAATTAATTACTATCAAGGATATAGAAAATGAAGACAGCAAATATTAAGAAAATGGCAATGAAAAGAAGTAAAAGGAAAATATCTAAAATCCAAATTGCTTAAGGTTGATAAAAATCTATAGGAGCAACGTTGATTTTTTGGGTAAGTTTTCTCTTTGCAGAGACTAGCTCTGTTTCTGGAATTCACTACCTTCCCACCCTCATTTCTTATTATCTTTAGTTTTCTTTAAAGCTCAATTCTAGAAGTACCTCCAGAACAATGAGGTCCTTCCTTATTCTTCTAATTATAAATGTTCCCTGGTTGTAATAATCATATGTGGCAATATCTTTGCTTTGAATGCACTGTATATTTTCTTATATGAGTGCATATTATTTTGCCCAATAGAATGTAAGGTTCCTGAAGACTTTCTTCATCTGAATGAATAGTTATTGAATGGATAACTTAATGAATGAAAGTAACTGTTGCTCAATATTAGTGGATTCCTTGTGCTTCAAAATACAATTGTTTTGCAACAACTTTGCAAGTTATGAAAATTTCACCTGTATGTTTTGGATATTGTTGTTTGGTTATTTCAGTCCTATACAGTCTTTGTGACTTTATTTGGTGTTTTCCTGGAAGGAGGGGTTAGGAAGGGTTTGCAATTTCCTTCCTCAGTTCATTTTACAGTAAAAGAAACTGTGACCCAAGATCTCACAGCTAGCATCTAAACCTGGATTTGAACTCAGAACTTCTTGACTCCAGGCCTAGTGCTTTATCCCTTGAATTTCCTAATTGTCCACATATATTTCTTAGAGAAACATTAAATTTTTGTTGGACTTCCACTTTTTTCCTAATAAAAAAGTGCACTAATGATCAATTATGAATGACTTAGCTATTCTCAGAAATACAATTTTCTGAGACAATTCCAGAGGTCTCAGGAAGAAAAATGATATTCACATCCAGAGAAAGAAATGATGGAGTCCAAATGCAGATCAAGCATACTATTTTCACTTTTTAAATTTTATTTAATTTTTTTCTTTTAGTCTTTTGTTTCACCATATGACTAATATGGAAATATATTTTACATGATTGCACATCTATATGTAAACATATATTAAAATGTTTAATGTCTTGTGAAGTAAGGAGAGAAGGAAGAATGAAAATTTGAACTTAAAAAATTAATGTTAAAATTTACCTTTGTAATTAGAAATTACACATATTTAGAAAAAAATAACAAAATCTTACTAAAAATATAAAGCACACATATGGCATTATAGCAAACATAATTTTATAGATTGAGGCCTAACAATCATGAGTCTTGATAAATGGCATAAATGTACCTTCCTCTCCTCTCCCCCCTGGAATTCTTTTAATTAAAAAGAAAACCTTTAAAACTGCTAACACTTCAAGGTTTCTTAATCAATACTGAAGTGTAGTAGAAAGAAAATTTTAAATTGAAAGTGATAAGATCCATATATGCAAAGCCATGATAGGGCTTGGCTTTATCATAATGTGTGTCTGTTGGGTTTATCTATGGCCCATGTCTCCTCATTCATAAAAATCTATGTTAGAGGGACTTATAGCCAAGATGGCAGTGAGAAGTCAGGCACTGTTTTAAGCTCTCCTGGCTTTCCCTCAGAAACAACATGAATCAAGCCTCTTAACAGATTTTGAAATGACAGAACCCCCAAAAATAACAGAGGGGAACATCTTCCAGTAAAATCTGTTATGGGGGATTATGGGCATGCTCAGCACAGAGAACAGAGACTCAGGACACAGAGGGCAGAACAAGGTAGGGTACTAAGTTGAGAACAGTGATGGTGTGTGTACTTTGAGCAGACTGGGAAAGCTCCAGTGCATCTGCTCAGAACATGTATTGGCCAGCACAATTGATATGGATGACCCAAACCTCTATACCTGATTGTTCTCAGCAGTGGGAGGGCCTGGCTTTCTCCATTATGAACACAAAAACAGCCCAGGTGTTTGCACCTTTCCCTAAGGTTGGTGTATAGGTGCAGTACTTCCCCAGAGCTGACTAATCATAGAGACTCCCTGGTGTTTCTAGTCCTAATAGTATAGTCCAGTGGATAATAATTGTTATCCAAAAAGATTAAACTGATGACATTCCAACCTGGGAGGAAGATTCTCATAACTCTCAAGAATTGTAGGTCTATTATTTGGGTTGTGTAAGGACAGCCCAGATCCAGATACAGGCCTAGGGCATGGGCTGCTGACACTCCCAACACAGATAATCCAGAAAAAGTTTCTGGTGCTCCTTATTGGTTGGTATACTGATCAAGGCCCTGGAGTCCCTAATTCTAGTAAGTAAAGCCTCTATGGTTCTCAACCTGAATATCTATGAACCAACCTCTCCACCTACCCAAGATCTTAGGGAAAGATAACATCCCAAAATGGAAAAAGACTAAGGGTAAGGCAGGATCTATTGAATGTTACTTTGGAGATAAGGATACTAATTCATAAAAGGAAGACAGAAGGGAAACTATATGTGAAGATTCAAAGGAGAATATGAATTGGTCTCCAGTCCAGAGAATCTTTTTATATCAGAAAGGAGTTTAAAAATCAAATGGAATAGTTGAGGAAAGAAAGGTAAGAGAAAAATTTGCACTATGCAAGAGAAAATTAACATCTTACAAAAAATGACAATTGGACAAGTGCAAAAAGAAAATAATTTTCTCAAATTGGGTAAATATGGGTAAATTCCCACAATTTGTTTGGGTAAATGAAAAAATACCTCCTTTAAAAATAGAATTGACCAAATGGAAAAGGAGATGCAAAAAGTAAATGAAAAAAATTCATATCTAAAAAATAGATTGGGATCTGTGGAAGCTAATGACTTCATGAAACATCAAGAATCTGTTAAGTAAAATAAAAAAAATGAAAAAGTAGAAGAAAATGCAAAATACCTCATTGGTAAAAACAACTGATATGAAAAAATAGATCCAGGAGAGACAATTTAAGAATCATAGAATTACTTGAAAACCTTGATCAAAAAAAAAAAAGAGCCTGGATTCTAATCTTCAGGATATAGTTAAAGAAAATTGTCTTGATATCCTGGAAGAGAGCAAAATAATTGTTGAAATAATCCAATGATCCTCTCTTGAAAGGGATCCCAAAATGAAAACACCAAGGAAAATTGTGGTCAAATTCCATAATTATCATATTAAGGAGAAAATCTTGCAAGTGGCTAGGAAGAAGCTATTAAAATAGCAAAGAGACATAGTTAGAATTGCACAGGATTTAGCTGCATCAACATTAAGGGATCAAAGGACCTGGAATATGACATTCTGAAGAGCAAGGGAGCTTTGATTACAACCAAGAATCAACTATCCAGAAAAACTGAGGAAAAGATGAACATTTAACAAAATAGGTTACTTTCGTACTATCCTGATGAAAAAACCAGAGATGAACAGAAAATTTGGTCTTCACACAGGAGCCTCAAAAGATAAATGAAAAGGCAATTACTTTCCAAAAGAATTAAATGGATGATATTCCCACCTGGAAGGAAGATTTGCATAACTCTTGAGAACTGTAGCTCTATTAGAGGGAATATACTTAGGCTGAAGGTATGGATATTCATGGTATGTTGATGACTTTTATGGAATGATTAAAATATATATAGTCCATGGAGGGGGTGTTAGAAAGGATGAAGGAGGTTGAATGGACTAAATTGAATTACATGAAGGGGTTCAAAGGATCTATTGCAATAGAGTGAAGAAAGGAGGAAGTGAGAACTCTCATTGAATTTGGCTCAAAGAGGAATTAACACATACACTCAATTGAGTTTAAAAATTTATCTTAACCTTTTAAGTATTAGGAGGGGGGAAAGGTGGAGAAAAGGAAGAAGACACTGATAGAAGGAAGGGAAGGAATACGAGGGAAAGGGTAAGGGGAAAGAAAAGGGAGAGTAGTGAATAAAAGTGGAAAAACACATTGAAGGAAGGAATTCAGAAGCAAAACACTGGGGAGGATGAATAAGGTTAAAGAAGGTAAAAAAAATTGTTCTTCATTATCGAAGAAGAAGACAGTAACATCACTATTTTGAGACAAATTACAGTGTGTCTGACTGTGGCTGATCAGAATTTTGTACCACAGCATAAGTTCAGAATGCTGTACCAGAGGTCAGGCATATAATAGTTCAATTGAACACCTGGGGTGATTTTTATAAACTTATGTATATCATTTTTCCTTTGAGCAGCTTCACTTTTGCCCTTCCTATAGAGCACAGAACTCTTACTAATGAGGGAATGCCATGCTGGACAGTTCTGTGCTAGTCTCCCATGTTGCACAATCAGTTCCAAAGTTCTTAAGAGAAACCTTCAGGATGTCCCAGGGTTTCATCTTCTGACACCCACTCCCCGTGAGCACTTGCCCTGAGTAAATTCTCCACAGAAAAGTCTTTTTTAGCAAGCATACTTCTGGCATTCTGAAAACATGACCAGTCCATGGTGGTTGCACTCTCTGTAGAAAGGTTAGACTGCTAGATAGTTTAACTCAAGAAGGTTTATGGTATTTTCTCCTGCCAGGTGATCTTAAGAATCTTCCTAAGACAACATAAATGGAAGCAATTCAGTTTCTTGATATGATGCTGGTAGATTTTCGAGGTTTCAAAGGCATTTAGCAATGTGGAGACACTGTAGACCTTCATTTTAGTAGTCAGTCTAATACATCTTTTCTCCCACACTTTCCTTTGAAACCTCCCAAAACTGAATTAACTGTGGCAAATGAATGTGTCAATGTGTACCTCCCTGGAAGGAACACTACCCAAGATAAATGAACTTGTCCACAGTACTCAAAACTTCTCCATTTGGTGTGATCGATGGTTCCAAATGTGGATGATGTAGTTCTGGCTAATAGAGCACCTGTGTTTTCTTGGTGCTAATTGATAGATCAAAATTAGCACAAGAAGAAGAGGATCTATCCATACTTTGCTGCATCTCAGTTTCAGAGGCAACATTCAGTACACAATCATCTGCAAACAAAGGACCATGCACCAACACTCTCTCCACTTTGACTTTGGCTTACTTTTTTCTCAAGTTGAATAATTTGTCATCAGTTTTGTAGCTGACCTTGAGGCCATGTTCATCCTCAGTGAATGTGTTTGATAACATGGCTAAAAACATCATGCTAAATAGCATGGGAGTTGGGGCAGCTAGGTGGCACAGTGGATAGAGCACCAGGAGGACCTGAGTTCAAATCTGACCTCAGACAATTAATTATTACCTAGCTGTGTGACCTTGGGCAAGTCACCCCATTGCCTTGCCAAAAAAAATCATGGGAACAAGGATACATCCTTGTTCCACTCCATTGGTGACTGGACAGTCTCCAGAGCATTGTCCACTATCCAGAACCCAGTCAAGCATGCCATGATGAAATTGACATACAATATTGATGAACTTCTCTGGACAACCACATTTTTACATAAACCCTCATAACCAAAGGCCTTGGACCAATCTACAAATATTGTATTCAAACTGTTCTATTCCTTGCCTTTATCCTGGAGTTGTTGGTTGGTCAATATCATTTTGACTGCTCCTTGACCCTTTCTGAAGACACCCTGGCCCTCAGGGAGATGATCATCTTCCAGGTAAAGGGTCAGACTGTTGAGAAGGAATCTGGCAAGAATCTTACCAGCAATGACAAAAAGAGAAATACTCCTATGTTTGTCATGGACAATCTATTCCCTTTACCTTCACAGACATGGACAATGGAGGTGTCCTTGAGTTCTTGGGGGATAACCTCTTCATGCTGTATAACCTGGAAAATTTCCATCAGTTTTTGAATGAGTAATGGACCCCTAAACCTTGTAGATCTCAGGTGGAACAGATCTAGTACTTTGCTATTGGAAAAGAACCTTCTGGCATTCAAAACCTCTTCTTCATTTGGAATTTCATCTAGGGATTGATGGACTTCAACTTGAGGTAAATAATCAATGGTTGTATTGGTTGATGATGGTCTGTTAAGAATATTATGGAAGTGTTCAGCTCATTTCTTTGGGATCCTTACAAGAAATACATTGTCATTTATCAATGTGGATCCATCAGCACTGAGTAGTTGAGATTCTCCATAGATCTTTGATCCATAAATTTCCTTTATGGCATCATAAAGCATTTTGGTGTGTTACTGTCTGCAATAAAACTGATTTTCATTTGCCTTTTTTCTGAGTCGAGTTCTGCATTTCTCTAACCTTCAATTGTACTATATTTTTGATGGAATTAAATGTTGCCTTCTTAGAAATGGATGACCTATCTCGCTGGTACACCTTGTGGAGTTTTCATTTTTTTTTATTTATCAGATTTCTATATTTCTCCATCATTTTCATCAAATCAGTCTTGGTGTTTGTGAGTGTTCTGGTCCAGATGAACAAATGTAGTGTTGTACACCATATCTCTTAAAGCTGTCCACTCTTTTTCTGCTCCACTATTGTCAACTGTGTGTTGGTTCAGTTTTCCTTCCAAGTTAGCAATAAACTGTTCCAGATCAGTGAAACATTAATCTCTTGACATTAATTCTTCTAGGAGTCATTTTGCCTTGGGGCCTCTGCTTTTGTTGAATGTGAATATTTAGCTTATAGAGGATGAGTCTGTGATCAGTCCAGCTTTCTGCACCACACAGTGCCTTTTTTCACTTTCAAATCCGGTCTCTCTCTTCTCCTTATAATAACTTAGTCTAATAGATGCCAATGTTTGCTACAAGGGTGCATCCAGGAAATTATATTGTGTTTAGGTAAATTGAAGATAGTGTTTGGGATGAAAAGGTAATGAGATGCATAAATCTTTAGTAGTAGTAACCATTGCTGTTGCTGTTTCCAATTCCATTCTTCCCAAAGACTACCTGATGTGTGGGATCTTGAGACCCTAACCCAAAAATGACTGCTCGGAGTTCTCTCAAAGTAGCAGCAAAGAGTCAGAGTTTATTTTCTTATTTTCAGTTCTCACAAGCAGCGGGACAGTCACTTATTGCTAGAGCAGGGAAAGTCAGATTACAGAAGCTAAAGCAAAGGTTATAAAGGCAAAAACCACAAAAGCCATAACCCTCATCCCCTCCTCCCTTTTGCTGGCCTTTGCAATAATTGGTCTAACTTGATGGTCTGAATAGAAGGGGAATTTGCCTGGGTTGTACAAGAGAATCTGTCTTTGTTTACACCTTATATGGTGAGGGTGACATAATCTCCTAGCCAGATATCCCCATTTTTGCCTTCTCCTGATTTCAGAGAAATAGTAACTGAGGCCTATGTCTTGAACTAATTTAGCACTATATTTCTGAAAAGTCAGCATTTTTACTCCTCACACTGACATGTCTGGTAATCTGAGATTACTCTAGCATTAAAGTCACCCAGAAAAATGTTGTTTTCCTCTTTTGGTACATTGATGATAAGGGTCTTCTGGTCTTCATAAATTTTTTCTTTAACTTCATCAGTGTTCATCATAGTGGGAGCATGAGCACTGATGATGGTGGCATGGCATTTTTCTGGAAATGGCAATCTCATTGCCCTTTACCTGTTGTTCACTCCTTTTGGTAGGCATTCAAGAATGTTGACTAGATTAGATTTGATTGCAAAATGGTGTTCACCTTCACTGCATTCCCTCCAGTAAAATGCATATTCAGCTTGGACTTCCATCAGATGGCCTTCATTTGCCAGTCTTGTTTCACTAAACTGCTATTTGAATGATAACAGCTGAATTGTCTTACAGCAAGAGTGCTTCATCTGTCAGGTCTATTGGATCTTTGTTGTCTATGAATGTATGTTTCATGCACTGATGGTGAGTGGAATCTTCTTTGAAGATGTTTTTGTAGATTTTGTGTGTGTGTGTCTCTGCTGTACTGTGGTATTCCTACATGCCATGATAAACATGCTCGGATTAGGTAAACAGACAATAGTTGGGGAACCTTTTCTAGCCCCTTTCTCACATCAGGAGGTGAGCAGTGAGATCCTTAAAAGGGCTGTACAGTCATTCAGGGGGCTGCCAAATACCACTGCTGTGGGGAAACGACTCTATGACCTTGGGCAGTCTATGTGCAGGGTTGTGTCTACAGCTCCTATTGTATCTGCACCTGCTGTATCATCATTTGCTTGTCACTAGAGAACTTTGAGGAATGGTTATGAGTTATGCCTTTTGTTTCCTGTGAAAATTAAGTTTGGTACAGCTGCACGAAGTCAACTGCCTCACTCTCTCTTCCAAAGTCATCATGATCATTGATACAAAATGTTCTCATCGACCCATTTCACATATACTTGGGGTAAACAACCCTCACACTTCACCAATAAGTTTGAGACTCCCTCAGTTACCCTCGACCTGGTTTAGCCCACTTTTCAAAACGGTTTACTGGGGTGTGAACACTATGTATGCTACAGCTTCTTGGAGCCACAGGTGAGAATGAGGTGGCTCAGGTGAACATTGAAGGTGGAAAGTAGCCTTGAAAAGGGCTTGGAATCACTCACACCAAAGGTACTAGTCTCCTTTCAACACATCCTACACCCCAAGGGGAAGGAGCTGTAAAGAGACTGGTTAAGTTATACCACATGAAGGGGTGCAAAGGACCTTTTGCAATAGAAAGAAATGAAGACATGACAACTCCCTGAATCTTACTGTCATTGGATTTGGCTCAAAGAGGAATTAACACACACTCAATTGGGTTTAGAAATTTAACTTACTTTTCAAGTATTAGGGGGTAAAAGGGGTGGGGGGAGGAAAGGAGGGATTGATAGAAGGAAAGGAAGAAAGAAGAGGAAAAAAAGGAGGAAAAATACAGAGAGGAGATAACATGGAGTGTAATGAAGAGTTAGTAATTTTAACTGTGAATGTAAATGGGATGAACTTTCCAATAAAACAGAAATGGATAATAGAATGGAATAAAAACCAGAATCCTACAATATGCTGCTTACAAGAAACACATTTGAAACAGAGAGATACACTCAAAGTAAAGTTAAAAGGCTGGAACAGAATATATTATGCTTCATCTGAAGTGAAAAAGGCAGTGGTAGCAATCCTTATCTCAGACAAAGCAGCTGCAAAAGTAGATATCATTAAAAGAGATAAGGAAACTATATCCTCCTAAAAAGAACCATAAAAATAAAGTAATTTCACTAAACGTAAATGCACCAAGCAGTATAGCATCCAGATTCTTAGAGGAGAAGCTAAATGAGTTACAGGAAGATATAGACTGCAAAATTCTATTGGTAGGGTGCTACAACCTACCTGTCTCTCACAATTAGATAAATTAAACCATAATAAGGCTAGTAAATCTAAAATGCTAAAGAGAATAGTTCTATACTTACTAAAATATTTGGTAGTTTCTCTTTTTATTTCTGTAGATAAGATGGAGAGATGTGCACCAGATTGTTATAGGATGAGTTGGATACCTAACTGGTTAAATGACTAGACCTATTCTTAAAAAAATTTTAGGAGGAAGTTAAGGAATTGAATGGAATTTTAGAAAACTTATGATAGACCTCTGGAGAAAATTGAATGGAGAAAGAAAGGAATATATCTTTTCCCCTTCAGTACATGATTTCTAAACAAAAGTTGACCATGTATTAGAGCATAAAAACCTCATCCTTTATGTACCAATTATTATTGTTTACCCCAATTTACCCCATTATGTGCCATAATAATCAAACTTCCAAAAAATCATTTTATTCAGCTAGAAAAAGACAGAAACATTGAATGCATTCTTTTCAGACAATGATGCAATAAAAATCATGTGCAATAAAGGGCCATGGAGAGATAGACCTAAACCTAATTGGAAACTAAATAACCTAATTTTAAAGAATGAGTATATCAAACAACAAATCATAGAAAGAATTAACAATTTCATTTAAGACAATAACAGTAATGAGACAACACATCAAAACTTATGGGATACAGCTAAAGCAGTTATTAGGGAAAATATATCACTAAATGCTTACATGAATGAAATAAAGAGGAGATCAATTAACTAAGCATGCAACTAAAAAAAGAGAAAGAACAAATAAAAAATCCCCAATAAATACCAAATTAGAGATTCTGAAAATAAAAGGTGAAATTAATAAAATTAAAGCAAGAAAACTATTGAACTAATAAAACCGGGTTGGTTTTAAGAAAAAAAATAGGGAAACCTTTGTTTAATTTGCATTAAAAAAGAAAGAAGAAAACCTAATTACTAGGATGAAAAAATGACAAAGGTGAATTCACCACCAATGAGGAGGAAATTATACTAATAATTCAGAACTATATTGCCCAACTACATGCCAATAAATTTGATAATATAAGTGAAATGGGTGTTTACAAAAATATAAACTGCCCAGATTTAAAGAATAAGTTAAATACTTAAATGACTCTGTCTCAGAAAAAGAAATTCAACAAGCCATCAATGAACTTCCTAAGAAAAAAATCTCCAGGGCCAGATGGATTCACAAGTGAATTCTTCCAAACATTCAAGGAATAATTGATTTTAATTCTATATAAACTGTTTGAAAAAATTGATGAAGAAGGAGATCTGCCAAATTCCTTCTATGACACAATATGGTGCTGATACTTAAACCAGTAAGAGTCAAAACAGAGAAAGAAAACTATAGAAGAATTTTCCTAATGAATATGGATGCAAAAATTTAAATATTAGCATAGCGATTACAGCAAGTTATCAGTAGGATAATACACTAGATCAAGCAGGATTTCTACCAGGAATGCAGGGTTGGTTCAAAATTGGGAAAACTATCAGCATAATTTACCATTTCAATAACAAACTGGAGTGACCAGGTGACCCAGTGGATAGGGGTCCTAGATTCAAAAGGACTTGAATTCAAATCCAGCCTCAAAAACTTAATAATTACTTAGTTGTGTGACCGTAGGCAAGTCATCTAACCCCATTTGCCTTGCAAAACAACAACAACAACAACAAATAAATAACAAACCTAACAGAAATTGTCTGATGATCTCAATAGATGCTGAAAAATATTGTGACAAAATAAAACACCCATTCCTCCTAAAAACACTAGAGAGCATCATATTAAATGGAGTGTTCCTTAAAATGATAAGCAATATCTAAACCACCAACAAGTATTATATGCATTCAGGATAAGCTAGAAGCATGCCCAATAAAATCAGGACTGAAACAATGATGCTCATTATCATCATTATTATTCAATGTTGTATTAGAAATATTAGCTTCAGCATTAAGAGAAAAAAAAGTGAAGGAATCAGAATTGGTAATTAAGAAAACCCTCACTCTTTGCAGATATGATTGGATATCTAGAAAATCACTTAGAAACTACTTGAAACAATTAGCAATTTTAGCAAAGTTGCAGGATACAAATGATCCCACACAAATCTTCAACATTTCTATACATTATTAACAAGACACATCAGCAAGAGATTCAAAGAGAAATTCCATTTAAAGTAACTACATAACTACATAACATACTTATCAATCTATCTGCCAAGGCAGACCCAGAAATTTGAAAACAAGTGTAAAACACTTTACATATAAATAAAATTAGATCTAATTAACTGGGCAAACATTAATTGCTCATGGGTAGACTGATCCAATATAATAAAAATGACAATTGTATCTCTATAAAATCACTTATTCAGTGCCATAATAATCAAACTTCCAAAAAATCATTTTATTCAGCTAGAAAAAAAGTAACTAAATTAATATGGAGAAACAAAAAATCAAGAATATCAAGGGAATTAATGGAAAAAAAATTCAAAGGAAGATGACCTAGGCATATAAGATTTCAATTTATTTCATAAAGCATCAGTCATCAAAACTGGTGTTGGCTAAGAAATAGAGTAGTGGATCAGTGGAATAGATTAAGAACAAAAGAAACAGTAAATTACTATAGTAATCTGCTTTTAATAAACTCAAAGATTGCAACATCTGGGATAAGAATTCACTCTTCAATTAAAAACTGCTAGGAAAACTGGAAGATAGAGTGGCAGAAACTAGGCATAGACCAACATCTTACACCCTATTCCAAGATAAGGTCAAAATATACAGGATTTAGACATGAAATGTGTTATCATAAGTCAATTAGAAGAACAAGGAATAGTTTATCTGGCAGATTTATGGAAAGGGGAGTGTTTATAACCAAAGAAATGATAGAAAATATTATAAAAGACAAAATGTACAATTTTGATTACTTTAAATTGAAAGGTGTCTCCACAAATAAAACTAACGCAGCCAGATCAACAAGAATACAGCAAACTGGGAAGCAATTTTTATAACAAGTGTTTCTCAGTTCTCTATATATTTTAGAAGTATTTTGAGTCAAATTTATAAGAATATAAGTCATTCCCCAATAGATAAATGGTCAAACCCAATGAAAAGGTAATTCTCAGATGAAGAAATTACAGCTATCTATAGTCATATGAAAACATGCTCTAAGTCATTATTGAGCAGAGAAATGCAAATTAAAACATATCTGAGGCATCACTTCATACCTGTCAGATTGGCCAATAGATCAATATTGAATTGTGAGAGAAGAATCACATCTAGAAGGATGAAAACATTAGAGAAGACAAAATGACAAAATACTTAAGATAACTTTTAAAAATTGGAGATAATAAGCTTTGGTTTTCATCATATTTCACAGGTTCTTCTCTGATATGGATAGTATGTTCCATCACAAATTCCTTAAAATTGTCTTTAATTATTGTATTGCTGAAATGAACAAGTCCATCGTGACTGATCATCACCCTATATTGTTGTTAAGGAATACAATGTTCCTCTGGTTCAGCTCATTTCACTCAGCAACAATTCATGCAAGTCTATCAAGACTTTTCTGAAATCCCTTCCCTTATGATTTCTTATAGAACAATAGTGTTCCAACACAAACATATACCATAATTTGTTCCTCAATTGATGGGTACCTCCTCCATTTCCAATTCTTTGCCACCACAAGAGCTGCTATAAATAATTTTTGTACATGTGGGATTTTTATCCCTTTTCATGATCTCTTCAGGCCATAGGCCCAGTTGTGGCATTTCTAGATCAAAGGGTATGCACATTTTTACTGCCCTTTGTGTGTAATTTCAAATTGCTCTCTAGAACAGTTGGATCAGTTCACAATTCCACCAACAGTGATCCTTTCTAGTCATATTGACCAATCTGAGAGGTATGAGATGGTAGCTCAGAGATGATTTATTTTGCATTTCTCTAATCAATAATAATTTAAATGAATTTTTCATTTGATTATAAATTACTTTGAATTTTTTTTGTCTGAGAATTGCCTTTCCATATCCTTTGACCATTTATCAATTGGGGAATGACTTGTTTGTTCTTATAAATTTGACTCAGTTCTCTATGTATTTTAGAAATGAGTCTTTGGTCAGAAACACTAGCTATAAAAAATTATTTCCAGTGACAATCAACTTTCATAGACTTGTTAATTTCTGCAGTACAATTAAAAGACTTGTGAAAGAGAATATATTCATATCCAGAGAAGGAACTATGGAGTTTAAATGAAGTCTAAAGTTTACTATTGTCAACTTAAAAAAGTTTTCATATCAGTTGTCATTTTTCCCCCTTCTAATTTTTCCTTTTTTTTTGGATGTGATTCTTCTTTCACAGCATGATTACTATGAATCTATGTTTAATAATGTTATATATATATATATATATATATATATATAGAGAGAGAGAGAGAGAGAGAGAGAGAGAGAGAAAGAGAGAGAGACAGAGAGAGAGAGAGAGAGAGAGAGAGAGAGAGAGTGTGAGCAAGCCTATATTGCATTATTTTCTTTTAGAGGAGGAAGGAGGGAAGGAAGGAAGGTAGAAAAATGTATAAAACAAAACAAAACATGATTGCTGAAAACTACTACTAGATGTAGTTGGAAAAAAAAGAAAGAAATTGAAAATATAAGATAAATTATAAAAGCTAGAGAGGCTATGGGAAAATTGAGACACTAATACATTGTTGATAGAGTTGTGAATGGATCCCACCATTCAGGAGAACAATTTGGAACTGTTATCCAAAAAGGGAAATCAATCTGTGCATATCCTTTGATCCAGTAATACCACTACTAGAAATGTATCCAAAAGATATCAAAAAAGGAAAAATGATCTACATGTGCAATATTTACTGGAGCCTTTTATGTAGTGGCAAATTACTGGAAATTGAGGGGATGCCCATCAATTGGGGAATAGCTGAATAAGCTGTGGCATATGAATTTAAAAGGATACTCTATGCAATAAGAAATGATTGGGTAGATTTCAGAAAATCTGGAAAGATGTGTATGAACTCATACAAAGTAAAATGAGAGGAACCAGGAAAGCATTGTTCAGGGGTGGCTAAGTGGCACAGTGAATAGAGCACTGGCCCTGGAGTCAGGAGTACCTGAATTCAAATCTGGACTCAGACACTTAATAATTACCTAGCTTTGTGGCCTTGGGCAAGCCACTTAACCCCATTTCCCTTGCAAAAAAACCTAAAAGAAACCATTGTTCATAGTATCAGCAATATCACATTGTGATGAGCAACTATGAATTATTCAGCTCTTCTCAGCAACAGGGATTCCAGAGAATAGAACTCAATAAGGAAACTACTATCCACATCCAGAAAAGGATTGGATTCTGAATGCAGATTGAACAATATTTTTCCATTTATTTTATTTTTTCCTGTTTTTCTTTGAATTGTATCTTTTATAACTGTAACTAATATGAAAATATATTTTACTTGATAGTATATGTATAACCTACTTCAAATTTTCTACCATTTTTAGAAGAGGGGAGGGGAGGGAGGGAGAAAACTCCAGAACCCTAAATCTTATAAAAATGAATGTTAAAATTGTCTTGACATGTAAGTGGGGAAAGACAAAATACTATTTTTTATTATATTTATTTTTATCTTTGTACAAATGATTTTTTATATATTACTCAAAATATTCTTGTTTAAAAGTAAACATAATATCCCTTCCCTCCAAAATATCAGCCCTCATGAGCAATAAAGGAAAGAGAAAAAAATAAAAAAAATGTGTTCCAACATCACCACCTCTGTCACGAGTGGATAACATTCTTTATGGTAAGTCCATCACAAAAGCTGCTTCCATATTTTTCCACTGTTGCCATTGTTCATTGCAAATCCCTCCATTCATACCTCCCCACTACCTTATATTATATTTTCTCTCACCTTTCACTCTATTTCTCTTCTTAAATGTTCTGTAGGGTAGCTGAGTGGCACAGCAGACTGATCACTGGCCCTGGGGCCAAGAGGCCCTGAGCCCACATACCACTCCTAAGTGGTATGGACAGGCCATCCAATCCCAGCCCTTTGCAAGAAGTAAAAAAGAAAATGTGTTATATCTGAACACTCTCCCCCCACAGTCCACCCTCTCCTCCATCACTCACATTCCCCTATCCCCCTGTCACCCTTCTCTCCTTCTTACTCTAGATGTCTATACCCCATTGAGTATATCTGCTGTTTCCTTTTCAAGTAACTTCTGATGAGAGTGAAGATCCCCTCATTTCCCCTCGCCTTCCCCCCTTCTTTATCATTGCAATAGCTCATTGTAATAAAAAAATCTTATATGAAATACCTTAACCTATTCCTCCACTCCTTTCTCTTACTCTCATTACATTTCCCTTTTAGGCCTTGACTCCATTTTAACAATGTATTATACCTTCAAATTCAACTCTCTCCTGTGCTTCATCTCAAAATATTAGTCAAAATATTCTTGTTTAAGTAAACATAGTATCCCCTTCTACCTGCTCTATTAAATAAGAAGTTTCATATGAGTATTATCAGTATCATTTTTCTATGCAGGAATACATGCAGTTCATCATCATTAAGTCCCTCATATGTTCCCCTTCTCCTCCACTCTATGTTTCACCTGAGTCTGTATTTGAAGATCAAACTTTTTATTCAGCTCTGGTTGTTTCAACAGGAATAATTGAAATTCCCCTGGTTCATTTAAAGTCCATCTTTTTCCCTGGAAAAGGACATTCAGTTTTGTTGGGTAATTGATTCTCAGTTGTATCCTGCTTCATGGAATATTATATTACAAGCCCTATGAGCCTTAATGTAGTTGCTGCTAAGTCCTGTGTGATCCTGACTACAGCTCCATGATAATTGAATTGTGTCCTTCTGGCTGCTTGTAATATTTTCTCCTTGACTTAGGAGTTCTGGAACTTGGCTATAATATTCCTGGGTGGTTGGTGGTTTTTTTTTTGGATCTCTTTCTGGGGGAGATAGGTGGATTCTCTCCATTTCTATTTCACCCTCTGCTTATAGGATATCTGGGCAATTTACCTGTAGGAATTCTTTAAAAATGAGGTCAAGGCTCTTTTCAGGTATCCCAGTAATTTTTAAATTATCTTTCCTGAATCTGTTTTTCCAGGTCAGTTATTTTTTTCAATGAGATGTTTCACATTTTCTTCTAATTTTTCATTCTTTCGGTTTTGAAGTATTATATCTTGACTTCTCATAAAGTCAACATCTTCTTTGGCTCCATTCTACATCTGAAGGATTTTTTTCCCTCAGAGAGCTTTGTTATCTCTTTTTCCATCTGGATAATTCTGCTTTTTAAAGCATTCTTCTCAGTAACTTTTTGAACTGTTTTATCCATTTGATCTAAGCTGGTTTTTAACATGTTATTTTCTTCAGCATTTTTTGGATCTCCTTGACTAAGCTGCTGACTTCTTTTTCATGTTTTTCCTACATCTCTTTCATTTCTTTTCCCAATTTTTCTTCTATCTCCCTTAACTGATTTTTCAAAACCTTTTTGAGCTCTGTCACAGCCTGAGCCCAATTTCTGTTTTTCTTGGAGTCTTTAGATGCAGAAGCTTGTACTTCCTCATCTTCACATTGAGTATTTTGATCCTTCTTGGGATCATAGACAATGTATTTCTCAATGGCATTCCTCTTTGTTCTCTGTTTACTCATTTCCCTAGCCTATGCCTGGTTTTAGGGTGCTTCCTGAGCTTTTGAGTATTATTGGGACATCACCCCACACAAGTATCTCAGTGTATGAGGCTCTGTCTTCTCTCCTGGTCTGTGAATGACCACACGTGCACCCTTCTGTCACGGGGCTGAGGCGGGGGGGTCCCTGCTTTTCCATGGGTGTCCTAGACCATGATCAGGATCTGAATGTAGTCAGAGCCCCACAGTCCTGTTCCAGGTATGGAGGACAGACCTCAGAAGTCTCTCTCCACTCCCCTACCTTTGGTAGGCTGAGCACTCAAGGCTCAGTTGCCTGGGGGCTCCTGCTTATGGGCTCCACCTGCTTCTGTGTCCACCTGCTTCCATTTCTTGGATCTGGCCTGCCACTGCCACCTCTGCTTGCTGAGTGCCCTGAGTGCTGGGCTTTACGTGCTTGCTCTGGCAGAGGTCCCCTTGCTGATCTTCCAAGTTGTACCCAGTGCTCCCAGGGGTGTCAGTCAGGAAACTGCTCACACTGCCATGATCCATGGTTCCCAGGTCCCCTGGGGCTGCCTCCAGGAGGCTGAAGTTCCTTTCCTCTGGTGGGCTGCCCCTCTAACCCCATGGAATGGAGCTTTTCCTCTATTTTCCAGGTGACCTTGGTCTGAAGAACTGCCTCACTGGATCTTTCTGTGGGTTCTGTCTCTCAAAAATTTAGTTAGAGTCATTATTTTATGACTTTTGAAATATTATAGAGAGAGCACCCAAGAGAGGCTCTTCTCCTATTGCTATCTTGGCTCCTCCTGAAGACAAAATATTATTAAAAAGCACCATTCCTTCCCTCAGTGTTTCTTGAATATTCATATCTTTTGGTTTCTTTGACCTGTACTCTCTGAGTTCTCTTCAGAAATAGTATATCCTTGTTGAATAGAACAACTTGATTAAACAAATGTCTGTTATGGACTATGTACTATGCTAGATGAAAATGATATTTGTCCATCGTTCTTCAGGAATACCAAGATATCAGGGAGTTGATACCATGACAAACATTTGAATTGGATTTGAATGGGGAAGATTTTGTGGCAAGTCACCAGTCTCACTTTCTCCTCCAGAGTCAACTGGGTCCAGTGGCCAGATATGAATCAAGACTACTTGGTATGGTCCTGGATGGGAAGCAATCAGGGTTAAGTGACTTATCCAAGGTCACACAGTTAATAAGCATCAAGTGTCTGAAGCTGGATTCAAACTCCCATCCTCTTGCCTCCAAGGTCAGTGCTCTATCCACTGTGCCAACCAGCTGCACTCTATTAGATTCTAGAGATACAAAGATAGAAGTTTATGGTGAATAATAGAAAATAAACATATAATATATGTTTGCTGATTTTTTATCTCTTACAAAGATCTTGCTCTCATGGAATTTAAATTCCTATAAGTACAATACAAATGAAGAAGAAATTAGTGGAAAGGAGAGATTCAGGAGACTTTGTCCCTTCTACTTCTCTGATTGTTAGTCTCTATCTACTTTGTTGGCTTGCTTCTCCTTCCCATTCTGTAATGATTGGTAAGGCTCTTCCCTTGGTTCTTTTTCTATGATGTATTTCAATGATTCCCATCTTCTTTTACAAATTCACTTTTTTATCTCTAAGAAAATCAATTAATTCTTAAGCATTTATTATGCTGCTATTGAGCACAGAGTACTATGTTATGCCCTAAGAATACAAAGAGAAAAATTAAACAGCTTCTATTTCAAGGGATTTGCATATTATTGGAGATACTATGTACACATATAATTGTGATGCAACAGGATGGGATGGGGTGGAATACAATGGAATGAGAAGGAATTGGGTCCCTGATTTGATTGACATAGGAAGTTCCCAATGAATAAACTTCCTCTTCAAATGTAGATTGGCACTTTCTTTGCAGCATCTAGCATTTATTACACATGTAATTTGATGCAAATTATATACAACACAACTATATGGTCTTTTTGGTGAGATATATAAGGTGGGGAAATAAAGCAATGTCTCACATAAAAGGTAATTCTTTAACTGGGTTTTGAAAGGAGCTAAGAATTAAAAGAGATGAAGATCACATATCATGTACCATGGAACGGGGAGAGGAAACATTTATCATGTGAAGCCAGCAAAAAGTCCACTTTGACTGAAGTATTGAATTCATTAAAGGGAATAAGTAACTTGTAGTAAATATAGGAAGGTATCAGAGACATATTGTGAAGGGTTTTAAATGCCAAACAGGAATTTTCATTGTTCCAAAATTGGACTATTGGAACTTTTTGAAAATGGGAAAGGCAAAATCAGATCTGTATTTTATGGATAGTGCTTTGATAGTTTATGTGGGGTAGAGACAAATTAGGGAGACCAATTAGTAGGCTATTTTAAAAGTCCAGAGGAAGAAGGGTCTGAAGCTGACCATTTGAGTTGAGAGAAGATGATAGATTTGCTAGAAAGAGAATATAATTGAGTGACTATAGGAGCACTGGGGAGATTGGAAAGTTAAAGATGAGTCTGAGAATGCAAACTAAAAGGAAATTTGTACTTTTTTTTCTTAAAGTGGGCAACTAGAAAAAGGGAGAGTTGTGAAGAGAAAGATAATGAGTTCTCTTCTCAACTTGATTAATTTGAGAAGCCTATAGGACATCTAATTTGCAATATCTAGGCAGTTGGTGAAGAAGGACCTGAGTGAAGGAGAGAAAGTATGACTAGATAGTATCATACCACTTCATCACTTTGTGTATATTTTGTTTTTGCCTATATATTTAGATGTCTCCTTGTAAAATAGAAGCTCCTTGAGGGCAGGGGACTAAATATGTTATTCCTTTGTATCTACAGTGTCTAGCAGAGTAATTACCAAATAGAAGATATTTAACAAAAAGCTTACTGATTGTTTCCTAGATTTGTTATCTGCATAGAGAAAAGACTTACAAATTTATAATCCCAGCTGCAACTTCTTTTCTTGGTGCTAGTCTCCTACCTCTAATAGCTTATCAAGCATCTCTATTTGTATGTCTTTTTGGCACATAAAAATGATTATATCTCAAACCAAACTTACCATCTCTCCCCAAATAGAGCTTAATGGTACCACCATTTTTCTAGTCACCTATTCTTTAATATTTGAAGTCTTCTGTTGCTCCTGCCTAATTTCCTCCATATCCAATCATCTGCAAAATCTTGCCAATTATACCTGTGAGGTATTATTCACATGTCTTCTTTTTTTTAAGTAGGAGTGGAATATAATGGAAAGAGATTTATTTGAATTCTGACTATCTGGTTTAAAATTTAAGCTCAACCCCTTATTAAATATGAGTGACTTACAAGTCATTTCCCCAATAGATAAATGAACAAAACCTATGAAAAGGCAATTCTCAGATGAAGAAATTACAGCTATCTATAATCATATGAAAAAAATGCATTAGTCTCAGTTTCTTATTCTGTAAAATGCCATTTTGATCATATTTTGCATTGTATCCTACTTACCTATTTTAGTGTCATATCTTACTTGTCAACTCCTTAAGGATAAGAACAGAACTTATCTTTGTTCCTTCTCTCATACCAAAGGCAGTAGCCTGCACATGGTAAATGGTCAATAAATATATATTCTGTTTAACTGAATGGAAAATTGCTTTACAATTATACACTATTTAGATATCTATTTACATTCTACTCTTGAAGCTTCTTCTGTCCTTATTAACAATAAGTGGTATTTGTGAATAAAAGGATCCCAGGGAATACAAAGAATTATGTCTCTTTCAAAGAAGCAGTGGGGCAGTCACATATTTAGAGTTCTAATATAACCAATGATTTTAGAATCCACACTGAATTTTTATCAGCCTGAAATTCAGAGCCCACCATCAAAATCTGCAAGCTACATTATACACTGGAATCCCAAATCTCATGCTGTTCTCCCTACCTTTGTTCTTCTGCACTGATAGTTTTTAAAATGAAAGCTCTAATCTGTATTATATAGGATCATTAATTTCTGCATTTTACACTTGAGCAACGGCATTCTGATTATCTGCTGCAATGTAAAGTAAGCAGCCTTTTGCCTGCAGACTTAATTACCTACTGCAGGGTCTGTCCCTTACCCACTACTGCAGACCGTCTGCAAATGGGGTCAACAGCATGATTAGAAACCAAATTATCCACTGGATCCAGAAAACAAACATGGAGCCTGAGACCTAACAGACCTCATCTGTATAGGAGTCTGTATACTGCTACACCTAATATCATTCACTGAGAAGTCAGGAAGTCTTTTAATTCTATGGTAGCTGCATGAAGCAAACCAAACAACAGACTTTAATCAAGACTCCACATTACATATTAAATCTGAAATATATAAATATATATATTTATATAATTTATATATATAGGGACTTTATTAGTAAAACAAGTGTCAAGAGTACTTTATAATATAATCAAACTGAATAAAGATGATTCTGAGGGCCTCATTTTCAAGCGTATACTGGTTCTAGCTAACACCTATTTAGAATGAAAAATATTCCCAAGGCTTCCTTTGAATATAGCAGAAAGGTGGGAAAAGGACACGGTGTAAGCTCCTAAACTATCTTTACCCGTTATTTTGAAGATTCATTTGTATCATTCAAGTTCTTTGCAAAATACTCTATATTTTGTCAAAAATAGAAATGTACCCCATTTTATGACTCACAATAGGAATATTTTGTAATGGACAAGTCAAACGCTTTCAGCTTGACGTCCCCTCTCTATAAATATTCCTTGTCTCAAACTCCCTGCTGAAGCATTGAGTGAATATGCAGGAGTTCTCTAGTTACATGTGTAAAGAGAAAAAAAAAATGTTTCCAAGATTTAGGTCTTTCTTCCAGGGAATTTAATGGACAGTAATAGAATTTCATCCCATAAATGAAATGCTGATCAATTTATATTAACAGGGATAATAATGTTTACTTGCAATATTTATAGGGGCACTAACATGTTGATCTAATTTATAAGACTGTGGGGCAAGACAACTATTGTTTTAAAAATATGCATAAAAAGCAATAGTAAAACAAAATGATAAAATATTTAAAGAACATACAGGGAAATGAGTCAATAAAAACCACAGTTAACATTAAGAGATCATTCAGTTCCATTTGGAATTTACTTACTTGGATTCACTGCATTTAATTAAATGCATGCAGTCACAATGGCTGAAGCTTAAAATATAAGCAAATCTAATCTAGCTTTATCTGTTAGATGAATTTCCTGGAAAACAACAGTTTAACAGACTTTACACCAATCAGTAAACAATTCTGAGTAAAATGACCAAGTTTTCCTTTAGAGCAATTGCTCATGTGGTCTAGGGCTAGGGAACAAGGGGTTGCAGGGAGAAAGACATGAACCACCCTGTGAGTTGTAGGTTCCAAACAGAATGTAATGTCTTAGAAATGCTACTGTGAATATGAGAGAGCAATATAAGATTTTTCTTATGATAGTTATACTATTCTTCCAGACTTTTTGTCAAACTAATTAAAATTACCTTATTATTTAAACTCTTCTCTCATTGAGGCAAATAAATTTCATTGATACAGACATATCTTTACAACCCTAGTGAAGTCCAACTAATTATTAGGTAAAACTGGGCCATAGAGAACTATACCCTGGTCACCAATATATCTCTGTCCTTAATTGAAGGTTGGGAGAGGAGGGTGATTTCAGTCCACATTATCCAATTATGTTAGAGACCTGACCACAGCAAAATGAGAACACTCACTGAGTTAGTTTTGAAACAACCTTGGAGATGCCCTACCATTAGCCTGACTTCCCAGTGGATATGAGCAAAAGGAATATCCAGGTATTATAAAACTGAGGGCAGATTTCAGGGAGGCAATTACCTCACTGTTATGAACTCATTTTTTTTTTTCCAGAGCTATTTCCTCTCATCAGGGGACCATTGTCCATTCGGCATCATTTTGAACAAAAGAGCCCTGCACTTCTTACTGGCTCATGCACTTACTTTGAAGCCCTTCTGTTGTTGGTGACCAGGATGGTATCCCCAAATTTAGTCAGTCAGTCAATAATATTTATCAAGTATCCAGAGTGTGCTGCATTCTGTTAGGGATATTGATGAAATATGAAGATCTTGGGCAACTTTACAATCTCACTGAGAAAATAATCTCCACATCCCAAGAAAACTTTAAGAAGAATATTTATAAAGCAATGTATGAATAAGCACAAATTAATATACATTATATAGTATACCAATACAAAAGACACTCAGCAAGAGTGGGATAAATCTGGGGAGGCTTTGAAATAAATTCAGGGTAGCTCTTTTTTATGGATTGGCTTGATTGATTGAATGAATTTTAAACTAAATAAGTCATTGTTTTAGACTCATCCCCACAATACAGCTCTGATACTTACTAGCTATGTGATTTTGGGTAAAGTCATTTCATCTGGGCCTCAGTTTCCTTGGCTCTAAAATGATATTTTATAATACTTAAAATAATTACCAGGTGATGTGAAGAAATTTATAGCCGAGAGAGATGTAAAAATTTTTATGTGTCATGAACACCATGATAGGCACATGAAAATTATAGACTCTTCAGAAAAATATTTTATATGCATAAAAAAGTTTTTTATTTATATTTTCTTTGTTATCAGTTTTGATTCTGGCTTGGATAAATGGGTATCTTTGGCATTTGTCATAATTGTCCATTGTTAAATTGATAATGGTGGATAAGGGGTCAAATCTTATTTATATTGGTTGGAGTCTGGATTTTCAAATAGAAATTTAGCTTCAATCTAAAAAAAACACATACTGTAGACAACTAATATTAAAAAAGCAGATGAAAATAATTTCTATCCAGGATCCCCTCTCCCTAAGAAGAATAGAGTGGCCAAATGTCTGGTCACAAGCTACTGCTTCTCTAACAAATAGGAATTAAAGCTTTGGAGAAAGGTAGAAGAGTCTAGTGATGTCTACAGTGTCTCCCTTGAAGCTATACAATGACATCTCCTACATCTCCCATTTGACTTTAAGCCTGTGTGATGCTTTTTGTTTTAAATTTTATTTCTTTCCTTCTTTACTTTGCCAAACTTAACACAGTGCCTAACCTTCAGTAAATAGCTTTGTTGTTGACTTCCTAAAAGATACCTATCCTAATCCTGTAAGTTTATCTTTCTCCTTACTCTGTATATCTTATTCTTCAATTGTTCTATGTACATTTTATTCCCATCAATAGAGTGGAGGCTTCCTGAGAGCAGGGGTATCTTATTTTTCTCTACCTAGCATCTGGAACAGATGCTCTTAATAAAAGCTTGCTGAACTGAATTGAATCAATCCTTTAAAGTAGGTGCTATATGTATTTATATTACTGCTATATAAATAAGGAAAATTAAGCTCAGGTAGATTAAATGATGTGCCCATTGTTATACAACCATAGCCCTCAGAATTAGTATCCAAGCTTTTTTCTTTCCTAATTCCAGGTCCAACATTCTTTCTCTATGCTTCGCTATCTCATAAGAACAACTTATTGAGTTCTCTGTTTTGGAAAAGCAAACAGATTTCCTTATCTGGACTTGTGTACATTTTGTGACAGAGCACAAAAGAAATAATAAGGTTGGTAAGAAAGATGGGACAATTTTTTTCAGTCTTGAAGGCTTAGCTAAAAGGATATGGCTACAATACAATAGGTAGCTGAGATCCATTATTGGGTTCTTGAATTGAGGAGTTGGTTGCTGAATGATGTTTGAGAAAAAGTGTTCTAGCAGCTGTGTGTAGGATGAATTCTAGGAAGGCAAGACTGAAGGCAAGTCAACCTGCCAGAAAACTGTCATAAAAGTCTAGGCATGAAGAGATGAGGAACAAGTTTCGTTGCTATGGAAATAGAAAGGAAGAGGTAGATTTAGAGAAAGAATTGGCAGAACTTAGTGATAGATTGGATATGGGGGCCAAAAAGGAAAATTAAAGATTGATTATATCAGGAGAAGCTATATACTGAACCTCTACCAATGTCCAGAAATTTCTTTCTACCATTTTATAGGCAATCTTAAAGGTTTAATAGGGAATCTTAAAGGTTTAATATCATCTGCAGTCTCAGATAGCAATAACTCATGTTGAGGGTCGTTCGCAGTCTTATAAAGTGTTTTCTTTGAAATAATTATTTGAGGAAGGTAATAAAAATAAACTTTTTTCTGTTTGATAGATGAGAAAACTGAGCATCAGTGAGATTAAATGTATTGTACAATTGTTTTTAAAAATAGGACTTAAACAGGTTTTCGGGCTGCAGGGTCAGGGGTCTGTCTACAACTTGATCTTGCACTCCTTCCCTATCATATATGTTCTTAAACAATTTACAAGAACATAATTTACCTGCTTATCAGATGAAAATGTCATGATATTTGAAAATAAAGAAGTAATACCCTATGGCCCAAACTGATGTTTTTCATAGATAAATGGATATATGCAAAACATCATGCAAATCTCAATGTGATGAATATTGATATAGTTGTCATTAATAAACTGTTAGTTTTATATCAACACAAGCCATACAAATTCTTCATGTGTAGAGCCACCAATACTATAGCTTGGTCAATCTTATAGAGCATGACGTATTGAATGCAAGCAAGAAATGGCAAGTTGGAGTGGGATGTTCTAACCTACTAATAATAACTAACAATAGTAGATCTCATCCTTAATCTCAATCTAATTCTTCCAGCCCTTTATATGATTGAACAGTTGACATTTCCTTATAGACACCATATCCCTGGTAACCATTTCCAATATGGGTGGTATCTTCTTTTTTTTTTCCACTCCAGTGACTCGCAGGACAGCATATTCCTTGCTTCCTATTTTAGTCTTCTTCAAGACTTTTTCTCTGCCACTATCATTCAGAATAATGGAATTTTAAAACTGAATGAAATTTTCTGGACCATAGGATCCCAAACTGAATGCAATATGTCAGATGTGGTTTTACTAGGCCAGAATACAGAAGAACTAGCAATGTTATTGTTTAGTACAAACTTCCTTAGGCAATATTAGTTTATTTGATTGACATATTGCACCACTGACCCCATTTTGAACTTGAGACCTTGAAGATAGATTCTTTTTCACCTAAACAATTGTATCAACAATCTTTCCTCATTTGAAATTGATGCTATTTTGGTACTATATGCACAACCTATATATCAGATTTACCATATATGGGAAGGGGGGAGAGAAGAGAGGAAGGTAGAAAAATGTGGAACTCAAAAACTTACAAAAGGATGGATGTTGAAAACAATCTTTGCATATAATTTAAAAATAAAATAACATGCAAAAAATAAATTTATATTATTTGATAATATACTCTTTTAACCTTCGTTGTTGACAATTATCTACTCTCTCATATATTCAAATTTCCCCCTTTATTGAATCTTTCCCCTTGGTCTTCAAACTTGTTCAAGGATCTCTATTAAAAAATTTGGAATCATTCCCCTGATCATTCTTTCAGCTGAAACTCTAATTTCTTACCTTCCTTTCTCTGAAACATTTCTTTTTCTTTTTGTGTAATTTTTGTTTTCTCTCCAATTACATTTAAAAGATAGTTTTCAGCATTCATTTTTATAAGATTTTGAGTTCCATATTTCTTTCCTTCTCTCCCTTCTCGCCCCCCCATGACAGCAAGTAATCTGATACAACTTTAACATGTATAGCTATAGTAAACATATTCCCATATTAATCATCTTGTGAAAGAAGAATCAGAACAAAAGGAAAAAAACATGAAAGGGAAAAACATAAAACATAAAGGAAATTAAAAAAATTGAAAGTAGCATGCTTTGGTCTTCATTCAGATTCTTAGTTTCTTCTCCAGATGTGAAGGGTATTTTCTATCACAGATCTTTTAGAATTGTCTTTCACTACAACATTTCCAAAAAAAAAGGGGTTTTAATTATCATTTTTATTCAATTTTTTCAAATTAATTTCTATTATTACCACTCAAATGAAACCATTCTCTCAGACTCACTGATATACCATCACTTAATCTAAGTGCACTTTTTCCAGTTCTTGTACTCTTGACTTTTCCCAAACACTACCTCTCACTCGCAATTCACCAATTCCTGTGCTATTGCTTTTTTCCCCCTCTGTCTACTTCCTTATGTAAGTGCCCAGCAAACCTTGTTCTCAGCAATTTTCTTGTTTCAGTGTTTTCTCATTTATGAATTTCTTTCCTTTGATGATTTAATCATCTGTTCTATGCAGAAAAAAATCCTAAATCTGTATCTGATCTATTTTTGTTGTTCCTTTTTGTGCATTTCAGTCATGTCCAATTCTATATGACGCCATTAAAGATTTTCTTGGCAAAGATACTGGTTTGTAATTTCCTTCTCCAGCTCATTTGACAGATGAGAAAACTGAGGAAAAAAGATCTGAGGCCAAATTTAAATTTAGGAAGATGAGTCTTCCTGACTTGAGACCCTAGCTACCTAAATCTGTTTTCCATATCAGTTGTTTTTTCAATGAGATGTTTCACATTTTCTTCTAATTTTTAGATTTAGGAAAGATAATTTAATTCAATAAATAAAATAATTTAAAAATTGTTGGAATACCTGAAAGTCATGATCAGGAAATGAGCCTTGACATCATTTTCAAAGAATTACTACAGGAAAATTGCCCTGATATCCTAGAAGCAGAGGGCAAAATAGAAATGGAGAGAATCCACTGATTTCCCCTGAGGAAGAGATACCAAAAAACCAACCCCCAGGAATATTATAGCCAAGTTCCAGAACTCCCAAGTCAAAGAGAAAATATTACAAGCAGCCAAAAGGACACAGTTCAAATATCATGAAGCTGCAGTCAGGCTCACACAGGACTTAGCAGCAACTGCATTAAAAGCTCGTAGGGCTTGGAATATAATATTCTGGAAAGCAAAAGAGCTTAGAATGCAACCGAGAATCAACCACCCAGAAAAACTGAATGTCCTCTTCCAGGGAAAAAGATGGACTTTCAGTGAACCAGGGGAATTTCAAATGTTCCCTTTGGAATGGCCAAAGCTGAACAGAAGGTTTGATCTTCAAATACAGGACTCAGGTGAAGCATAGAGATTGGAGAAGGGGAAAATATGAGGGACTTAATGATGATGAACTGCATGTATTCCTGTATAGAAAAATGGCACTGATAATATTTGTATGAACCCTCTCAATTAACAGAGCAGGTAGAAGGAGATTTTATAGATGAAGCACAGGAGAAAGCAGAATTTGAAGATAAAATATCGTGTAAAAATGGAGTCAATAGTAAAAAAGGGAAATGGAATGGGAGAAAGAAAAAGGAGAGGGGGGAATAGGCCAAGATATTTCATATAATAAGATTTTTCTTTCTTACAATGAGCTATTTCAATGATATGGAAGGGGGGAAGACAAGGGGGAATGAAGGAATCTTGGCTCTCATCAGAGGTGTCTAGGAGAGGAAACAGCATATATACTCAATGGGGTATAGGCATCTGGAGTAAGAAGGGGGGGCAGGGGGAAGGGGGGATGTGAGTGATGGAGGAGAGGATGGACCATAGGGGGAGAGTGGTCAGATATAACACATTTTCTTTTTTACTTCTTGTAAGGGGCTGGGATTGGATGGCTTGTCCGGGACCATAGGGCCAGGTGGATGTTGGGCCTAAGGGGTGGTAGGGGGCCTTGAGGCCCCTTGGCCCCAGGACCAGGGATCTGTCTGCTGCCCCACTCAGATACCCCACAGCAGAATCAGTGAAAGGAGAGAGAAAACATAGTACATGGTAGTGGAGAAGTATGAAAGGAGGGAGTTGTGATCAGTGATGGCAACAGTGGAAAAATATGGAAGTAACTTTTGTGATGGACTTATCAAAAAGAATGTGATCCACCCATGACAGAGTTGTTGGTGTTGGAACACAGACTGAAGCACATTTTTTTATTATAATTTTGGGGGGGTGCAGGGCAAATGAGGCTGTGTGGACTGCCTGGGGCCACATAGCAGGGTGATCATTGGGTGTTTGAGGCTGGATTTGGACCCTGGTGCTCCTGGCTCGAGGGCTAGTGCTCTGTCAGCCACCCAGCCACCCCTACTATTATTACTATTTTATTTTATTTTGGATTTTTTCCCCTTTTTTTGTTTTTTTCAGGGCAGTGGGGTTGGGGTGATTGTCAGGTGAACGCAGCCCGATGTTGGCTCAGGAACTCCTGGCTCCACGGCTGGTGCTCTGTCCACTGCACCACTTGGCCATACCTACAATTATTACTATTATTATTTTAATTTTAATTTAATTTTTTTTTCTCTCCCCTTTACTTATCGCTCAAGCCAGTCTATATTTTTTGAGGGGAGGGGGTATTTTGTTTACTCTTAAACAAGAATATTTTATTAATGTATAAAAAACCATTATTTGTACAAAATGAGACTAAATAAGTATTAAATATAGACCCTAGCTACCTTAATTGCTTGTTTGACTTTTCCACTTGGGTGTTCTTCAGAAATCCCAAAATCAACAGTGTCCCCAAATTAACTTCTTTTTTCCCTTTACCAAAACCTGTCCTTTCTCTTATCTCTTCTATTTCTGTTGATAGTGCTATTCTCCTTCTAGTTATCATAGTTTAGAGTAATTTTTAACTCTTCTTTTCCCCCCTTTCTTTGCATACAGTAATTTGAAAAGTTCTGCCCATTAGACCTACCTACTATCCCTAATCTCTGAAGACAATCTTTTTCACTCTGTCACAATTCAAATTCAGGAATTCATTACTTCTATACTGATCTATTGCAATCACCACCCAATTGGTTTTCTTAGCTCTATCTCTCCTCCAATCAATTCATTAATCTAATCAATTCATCAATCAGTCAAATTACAGTAATTCTTAAGTATTTTTCCTGATTCATTCTTTTAATTATATCTTTATTTTGCTTAAAATCCATCAATGACTACCTATTGGGTAAAAATTCAAAGAGACTAGTCTGGCACTAAAAACTCTCAAAAAATCAGATTTTATCATATATCAAAAAACTTCTTTCACAAGTTTACCTTCCAAATCTTCCACATCCAAGTCAAATTTATCTCACTCTCCTTTGCTCTCATCATGATCTTTCATTTTAATGTCTTTGTTTAAGTCCCATTCTATTTTACCTGTTCAAATTCATTTCTACCATAATTTCTTATACAATTCATAAGCCTTCCTTATTTTCCTTGCACAAATAAAAAACAAAAAAAGGGAAAAATTTCTCTTTCCTCAAGTTTTTCAAAGGTAGATGGGACAAAGGAGAGAATATTAAGCCTGGAGTCAGGAAGATCTCAATCCAAATTTGATTTTGGTCACTTACTAACTGTGTAACCCTTGGCAAATCACTTGACTTTTCTCTGTCACAGTTTCCCAAAATTTAAAATGAACTTTATAATAGCATCTACATTACAGAATTGCTTTGAGAATCAAATGATCTAATATCTGTAAAGGCATGGTGTCTGGCATATAGTCAGAATTTAAATGTTTCCCTTTTTCAAGGAAGAAAGGAATCAAGGATGCAAGGAGGGAGGATTGGAGGAAAAGAAGAAGAGAAGGAAGGAAGGAAGCAGGAAGAAAGAAAGAAAGAAAAAATAAAGGAATAAAGAAAAGGAAACAGGGGCAGCTAGGTGGCTCAGTGGATAGAGTACTGGCCCTGGAGTCAGGAGGACTTGAGTTCAAATCAGACCTCAGACACTTAATAATTATCTAGCTGTGTGACCTTGGGCAAGTCACTTAACCTCATAGCCTTGCTAGACACACACACACACACACACACACACACACACACACAAACACACAGACACACAAACAGAAAGCAAATAAAAAAAAAAAAGAAAGCAAAGAACAATGAAAACACAAACGAAAAATGATGACAATGTTTCAGTACTGGCCTGAATTTGTTCCCAATATAGATAAGAGGTCAGAAAAATTCTTATTATTTTTACTAATCAATTAAACCATCAGGAGTTATACTTAATGTACTATGGGAATTTCAATATAATTTCATCTGTGCTTTTCCAGTGAATCTTGTGGGGGTACACTAATCAGTCATTTTCTTTCTACCAGGAAAGAGAGGGAACTGTTAGCTTTGTAGCACCTAGCAACTTAGCAGAGAAAAAGGAGTAAATATTAATGTTAAAATATAATATATATCAAATATTGTGATTGTGAATATATAAAATTGATAAATGCAATACTATTTATGTATGTCATTTTACATATTAACAATACTGCATACTTGTAGTTACAAGCATCTTATGTTTTGGTTGTAACAAATATCCGTAAAGATAGAATTGTTTCTTAAGGAGGAACATACACACATGGAAATATTTTTGTAGTGAACATTGTAGGGGATCATCACTCAAATATTCCAGAATTTTATATATTTAGTGTGAGTCACTGTCCTTGGAAACCAAATGCAATGACAGTGTTTAAAGAGTAGAGTCAGTCAGAAAGGAAAAAGTAGGAAGACAGTAGGAAGAAAGGAAAGTATTCTCTGTCAGTGTTTGTGTGTGTAATTGTGTAATATGTGTGTGTGTGTGTGTGTGTGTAAGAGAGACAAAGAGACTGATAGAGACACAAGGGAATGCTGCTAAATGTTTAAAAATAGGTTCTAAAAAATACTGCTTGAAATGGTTTTTGTTTTTGTTTTTGCTTTTGTTTTTAGGTTTTTGTAAGGCAAATGGGGTTAGGCTTGCCCAAGGCCACACAGCTAGGTAAATATTAAGTGTCTGAGACTGGATTTAAACCCAGGTACTCCTGACTCCAGGGCCTGTGCTTTATCCACTGCACCACCTAACCGCCCCCTTAAAATGTTTTTAAGATTAGTCTGTCATTAACATTTTCTCAATCACTTTCTGAAGTCTAATAAATCAACAAAACAAAAAATCAAACCCTGATTTGTAGTGTTGATTTTTCACTTGGCTCTAATGAGTCAGTTCAGTCTGGCTTCAGTACAATCCTGAACAGTAGAAATAGAGACTGAGAAAGACAAAACAATGGTAAGAAAGACATGCAGAGAAAGAAAAGTATAGTTAGAAAGTCAGGAGAAAGGGAGAGAAGTAAGAAAAGAAGAAAAACGAGAGGTAGAGAAGAGTGGGAAGGGTAGGGAAAGACGAAGAAGGAAGGAGGGAAAGGAAAAGAAGGAAAGAGAAAAAAGATATGAGAGAAGAGAGACTGAGAATAACAAAGAGACAGAGAGGTACAGTCCAAGGCAGAGGAGAAAGACAGAGACAGAGATAAAGAGCCAGAGTCAGAGAGACAGACAGACAGACAGAAAAAGAGAGATATGGATGAAATGGAGAGTTCAGTGATTTGCAAGGGTTTGAGAAGAATACAGAAATAACTATCACATTACACAAATGAGTAGTAGGTCCTCACTTGGAATTAGAAATTGATTCTATCGCGGAATTGTCAATGGGACATCAAGTCTGAAGAACAGCAACCAAAAGATTCAAGTATCAAGAAAAGAGGTATGAAGTACTTACAATTCAGAAATATATTTAAAAGTTAATAGTTATCCATTTTAGAAGATCAGAAATTTAAAACAAAAGTTATAGGTGTGTCATTACATAGTTAAAAGTTTCTTAAATACTAAGACAAAACAAAACAGTTTGCTCTTCAAAATCACCTTAAAATAGTATTAATTATGTTTTCAAATCATGTATAATTATAATAGGAATTCATCACTGCAGGGTAATGTTCATCTAAATAGTTTAGCATGATTTTTTAAAAAGTAAATTGTATAAAAGAGAAAATGATGCTATTATACTAAAATATAGAAGTTTATATTAATGTCCTAAGACTATGGTATATTTCCTTTAAGAAGCATTACCTAAGTAGAACATTGGAAGAGTCAACATTTTTTCCTTTAAATTATCTATCATTAGTTAATACTGTGGCAATAGATAAGATAAATTTGGAGACACTGTTTTTGCTTGAAATGATGTAAGAAGACACCAATATAATATACCTCATTGTTCCCTTAGGATGGTTGAAGGGTGGGATAAAGATTTGAAAAGAGATATGATATAGAATCAAAACAATCATGTGATTGTCAAGGGGAATAATCCATTACATTTGTGTAGCATTTTGCAAATTTGCAAAGCATTTCCCCATGCAATTAATATAATGTTCTTGTATGGTCAGAGAAAAACATTCAAGTGTAGAGGAGAAACCATTGGGAGTGGTTGTTCAATCATTTTAATCATGTTCAACTCTTACCTAGGGTCACACAATTAGCAACTCTTTCGACCAGATTTGAACTCTGTGCTTGAACCCACCATCTAGTTGCCACTAACTTGTCCTAAGGTCACATAGCTTATAATTTTAAGAGGTGGGATTCTACATGGAAAACTGAAGAACATATCTTGAAAAAAATTGATTAAGTGTATCAACTAGACAACCTATTGTTTTTGGTCTCCAAAGTCTATTACCCAAAATCCTGTTAAAATCTGAATATACAGAATTGTATGGTTAATCCAAGTTTTCCTCCTCATTAGAATTTATGTTCTCTAGATGTTTTTCACATAACATGGTTCCACTATGTCTCAAAGTTTACATCTTAGATTAAGGTAGGGACTTTTTAAGGTTCTGCTCATACTCGGATTTAGATTTTTTTTCTGTAGCAGAACTGTCTATAAGACATCACAGAAATAAGAAAAGTCTGCAATATAGTCTGTGGTTGTGTCTAATTGCTTAGTGATTGGCTGCTTCCCTTAGTTATATTTGCCTTTTTTATTGAATGAAAGGATCTCAGACATGATTCAACCACAATACCTGTAAATGAATTTCTTCTCCAACTTACTAGACAATACTCATCTAGCCTTTTTCTTGAAAAACTCCAGTAAGAGGGAACTCACAACCTCTCAGAGTAGTACATTTCATTTTTGGAATGAATGTTTTTCTTCTATCAATTCTAAATAACTGCACATTTGTCTTACTGTAACTTCCATCTGTTGCTTTTGGTTTAGTATTCAGAAGTCAAATAAGAAGGACTCTAGGTGAATCCAGTGAATGCAGAATGGGGGGGGGGGGAGAATGAAAGAGAGGGAGAGAGAGAGAGAGAGAGAGAGAGAGAGAGAGAGAGAGAGAGAGAGAATCTCATTACTCTACATAAAAATAAAAAAAAGACTCTAAACTTCTTCACACATGATAGCCCTTCACATACTTGAAGATAGCTGCAATGTCCTACTTTCCTTTCTCTTTTTCCAGGAGAATTTCCCCACTCACTTACTTCAACTGATTTCCATATGGCAATGACTTGGATTCCTTTACTATTAGGGGTTCCCCCTTCTGGACCCTCTCCAGCTTATCACACTTCCTAAATTGTAGTACCCAGATCAGACATTTAGCATTTGCACATGAGATTGAATCAGAACAGATACAATAAGACTATCATTTCATTGTTCCTGGAAATTATGTCTCTTTTAATGTAGTATAAGATGTATTAAGGAATCAACATTCATTTCTTTTTAAAAAAAGAATTAATTTTTTTCAATTACCTATAAAAAAATTTTCAGCATTTTAAAAAATATTTTCCATTTTCTTTCCCTCCCCCCAGGTCTTCTCCTAGATTTAGAAGATAAAGATTTTATATAGATTATATATTTTCAGGCATGCAAACATATTTAAATATTAGCCATGTTGTAAAAGAAAAGATTTTTAAAAAATAGATAAAATAAAGTTTAAAAAACATGCTATAATCTGCATTCATACTCATCAATTCTTTCTTTAGAGGTGGATAGTATTTTTCATAAGTCCTTTGAAATTTTCTTCAATAATTGTATTTATTGAGAATAGCTAAATCATTCACAGTTGATCATTGTACAATATTGCTGCTGACTCTGTTCATTTTACTTTAGATTAGTTCATATAAGTCTTCCAGATTTTTCTGAAACCATTCATTCTGTTCAACATTTCTTAAAGTGCAATAGAATCCATTTAAATCATATACCACAACATGTTCAGCTATTCCCCAATTGATGAATATTACTTGAGTTTCAAATTCTTTGCCACCACAAAAAGAGCTGCTATAGATAAATTAATTAATTAATGAACAAATAAATGATTGATTAATTGATTGAATGAATAAATAAATGAAACACACAGATATATTTCCTTTTTTTTAAAAAACTCCTTGGGATTTAGACCCATATTTCTGGGTCAAAGGATATACAGTTTTATAGCCCTTCAGGCATGGTTCTAAATTGCTCTCCAGAAGGACTACTCAGTTTACAACTCCACTAAAAGTGCATTATTGTCCTAATTTTTCCACATTCGCTCCAATATTTCTCATTTTCCTCTTCTGTCATATTTCCCAATCTGATAGGTGTAAGGTGGAACCTCAAATTTAGTTCGATTTGCATATCACTAAGCAATGTTTATTTAGAGCATTTCTATATGACTATAGTTAACTTTGGTTTCCTCTTCTGAAGGCTGTATTTATATCCTTTGAACATTTATCAATTACTCATAGTCTTATACATATTCATTACTCGTAGTCTTATAAATTTGAATCAATTCTCTATTTAAGAAATGAGGTCTTTATTAGAGCTACTTGCTATAAAATTTACCCCTATTTGCTGTTTTCCTTCTAATCATGACTGTGTTGGTTTTAGTTGGCATAAAACTTTTTAAATTTTATTTCATTTAAGTAAATGAATCATTTTTTTTCCTACAAGGCTCTCTATTTTTTGCTTAGATCTAAAAAGCAAGATATTTCATGTTCCCCTAATTGCATTTTAAAATCACCATTTGTCTCCGGATCATGTAATATTCATATAAAATTTTGAGTCTCAAATTCTTTTTTTTGTCTTGAAAAGTAGTCATTTAATATCAATTATACATACAAAACATTTTCATGTTAGCCACATTCCAAAAGAACACAGACAAAAACAAAAAAATCCAAGAAAAATACAGTTTAAAAAAAAAGAAGCACATTGTATACTAGAATCTGCATTCAGAATTCATCAGTTCTTTCTCTGGAGGCGATAGCACTTTTCATCATGAATCATTTGGAATTGTCTTGAATCACCATTTCTGTGGTGACCAAAGTAGCTAATTCTTTCACAGTTGATGACCTTTATAATGTTGTTATTCTTCTGTACCATATTCTCTACTGATTCTGCTCACTTCACTTTGCATCAGTTAATAAAATTCTTCCTAGATTTTTTTTTCTGAAAACATCCTGCTTGCCATTTCTTAAAGCCCAATAATATTCCATTACAGTCTTATACCACACATTATTCAGTTATTACTCAATTGATGGACATCTGCCTCCTGCCTTGTTAATTAGCAATCAACATTTTCCCAATTCCCATTTTATTTGTATGAAAAGTGTTTTGAATTTTTGTTCATATGATTTCTAAGTTTGACTTGACAGATAGACTTCCAAATGTTTTATGTTGTCTACAATTACTTTTAAATGAAATTTTTCTTTCTCTCTTGTTGCTGTTTTGGGGGGGAGTAATTATAGAAATATTGAATGATTTCTGTGGGTTCATTTTATACTCTGCAACTTTGATAAGGTTGTTAATTGTTTCAAATAGCTTTTTAGTTGATTTTTTTAGAATTCTCTTAGTATATCATCTGCAAAGAATGAGAGTTTTGTTTCCTCATTTTCTATTCTAATTCCTTTGATTTCTTTCTTTCTCTTATTATTAAAGCTAACATTTCTGAAAATGATGATGTTTTTCTTTCATTCTCAAAGAAGACCATGATATCAGGGAGATGATGCTATGACAAGCATATGAATGGGATATGAGTAAGAGGGTGCTATACTAAGTCACCAGTTTTACTTTCTCCTTCAGAGACATGGGGAGTCGAGCAGCCAGATTTGAATCAGGATGACTGGAGATGACCCTGGATGTGAGGCAGTCAAGGTTAAATGACTTTTCCAAGGTCATACAACTAGTAAGTATCAAGTGTCTGAAACTAGATTCAAACTCCTGTTCTCCTGACTACAAGACTAAGACTCTATCCATAATTAACATTTCTAATACAATACTGAAGAATGGTTGTGATAATGGGTATCTGTGTTTTATTCCTGATCTTATAGGAATGTTTCTAACTTATTCTCCCTACATATAATTCTTGATAATGATTTTAGATAGATATTACTTAGCATTTGAAGAAAAATACTAGTTTTTTTAATAGAAATGGGTTCTGTATTTTCTCAAAAGTTTTTTCAGCAGCTGTTGAGATAATCATATGATTTCTGTAAGTTTTGTTATTGATGCAGACAATTATGCTGATTGCATATTGAATCATCTCCAGATTACTGATATAAATTCTACCTGATCACAGTGTATTATCCTAGTGAAAATTTTTTTTAAGTTTACTTACTTTGAATTTTATTAGTCTCTCCTTTTATTCTCAGAATTTATAATTTGGCATTTAATTAGAGATTTAAAATTTGTTTTAGCTTTTTAAAGTTGCACTCAGAATTTATTGATCTCTTTCTATTTTATTCATGTAAGCATTTGGAGATGTAAGTTTCACTAATGACTGCTTTGGCTGCAAGTTTTGGTTTGTTGTCTCATTATTGTATTTGCCTTGGTTGAAATTATTGATTTTTTCTATGATTTGTTGTTTGATCTACCCATTCAGTAAAATTTGGCTATTTAGTGTCCAGTTAATTTTGTCTAATCTCTATGTGACCTTTCTTTATACCTAATTTTTATTGTATTATAATTTGAAAATGATTCATTTAAAATTTCTGTCTTTCATAGTAAGCTATTTATGCCCTGATACATGGTCAACTTTTGTGTAGGAGCCACTGCTGAATAAATAGCCTATTGCTTTCTATTCCCATTAAATTTTCTCCAGAGGTCTGTCATATCTAAAGTTTCTATTTCTATTCACCTCTTTAATTTCTTTCTTGTTTATTAAGTGGTTAAGTTTATCTAGTTCTTTTGAGAGAGGAAGGCTGAGGTACCTAACTAGTATAAGTTGTGCTGTCTATATCTTCCAATAGCTCATTTAACTCCTCCTCTAAGAATCTGGATGCTATACAAAATGGTGTATATATGTTTAATACTGATATTACTTCATGACTGGTTCCTTTGAGGAAGACAAATTTTTCTTCGTTATCCTCTTTAATAAAAATCTATTTTTGCTTTTGCTTTGTCTGAGATCAGGATTGCTTTTTTTTACTTCAGCTAAACATTTTATATTCTGCTCTAAACATTTATCTTTACTCTTTGTGTATAATTTCACATGTGTTTCTTGTAACCAACATAGTGATGGATGCTGGTTTTTAATCCGTTTTGCTATCTGCTTCTATTTTTATGGGGGAGTTCATTCCATTCACAATTATGATTACTTACTCTATATTAACTTCCATCCTATTTTCCCCCATTTGTATTTTTCTCTCTCCTTCACACCATCCTTCCTCACCAGTTTCTGCTTCTGATAACCAGTTCCCTCAATCTATCCTTCCTTCTATTAGCCCCCCTCTTTTCTTTTCCCTCTTCCCCCCTACTGCTATTCTTCCTCCTACCCTCCCTTCTATCAGTCCATCTTCCCTTTTCTTTCCTCTTCCATATTTAATTGCCTGTAGGGAAAGATAAATTTCTAAATCCAATTATATGTATATGTTATTACCTCTTTAAGCCCAATCCAATAAGAACAAGATTTAAGCAATTCCCAATCCCTCCTTTGCCTCCCTTTACTGTACTAGATATTTTCTACCTCTGAATGTGATATAATTTACATTATTCTGTCTTTCTCTTTCTGCTTACTAATACAATCCCTTTCTTCTTTAACTTCTTATATCATCACATCAAAATCAACTTATGTTCACACCCTCTATCAAAGTATATTCCTTCTAATAAAGATTCAGTTCTCAAGAATTAAACGTAGCATCTTCCTGGGTAGGGATGTAAACAATTTAGTCTTATTCTATAGCTTTTCTTTTCTGTTTACCACTTTATAAAACTCTGGAGTCTTTTATTTGACAATCCAATTTTCTGTTCAGTTCTGGTCTTTTCTTCAGGAAGTTTGAGAGTCTCCTATTTTGTTTCATATCCATCTTTTCCCCTGAAAGAGCATGTTCAATTTTGCCAGGTAGCAATTCCAGCTCCTTCATATTCTAGAATATTATATTCCATGTCCTTTGACTGTAACTCCTGGGAATTTGAATGGTTTCTTTCTATCTGTCTGCATTATTTTCTATTTGACCTGATAATTCTGGGATTTGACTACCATATTTCTTGACATTTTCTTTTTGTTATTCTTTTCAGGTGTAGATTAGTAGATTCTTTCAATTATGATTTTATCCTCTGCTTTTAGGATTTCAGGGCACTTTTCCTTTATGGTTTCTTGAAAGATGTTGTCTAAGCTCTTTTTTTGATCATGATTTTCTTTCTTTTTTTTTTTTTTAGGTTTTTTGCAAGGCAATAGGGTTAAGTGGCTTGCCCAAAGCACACAGCTAGGTAATTATTAAGTGTCTGAGGCCAGATTTGAACTCAGGTACTCCTGACTCCAGAGTTGGTGCTCTAATCTACTGTGCTACCTAGCTGCCCTGATCATGATTTTCTTAAATTAGCTTTCTTGGATCTGTTTTTCAGACCAGTTGTTTTTTTTTCCAATGAAGTCTTTTACATATTTTTCCATTTTTTAATTTTTTTTTAAATTTCATCTGACTTATTCTGATGTTTCACAAAATCATTAACTTGGTTCTATTTTTAAGGAATTATTTTCTCTGGTTCACTTTTGTATTTCCTTTTCCATTTGGCTAATTCTATATTTAAAGGAATTGCTTTCTTTGTCAATATGGCCAATTGTGTTTTTGAAGAAATTATTCTCTTCAATCAGTTTTTGGCTTCTTTTGCTTAGCTGCTGACTCATGTACCTCGTATTTCTTTTACCGATTTTTCTACTTGATTTTTAAATTTTTTTTTAGTTCTTCCAAGAGGACTTTTTATTTATTTATTTGCTTTATTTTCCAATTACATAAAAAGATAGTTTTCAAGATTTATCCTTCTGCAGGCTTTTGAGTTCCACATTTTTCTACCACTTTTCCCTTTACTCCCTTCTCCATAGCAGTGAACAATCTGATAAAGAATTAAAGAGAAAAATCATGAGAAAGTAAGGAAAAAATATAAAAGAAATTTTTAAAAAATGAATATTGTGTGCTTTGCTCTGCATTCAGACTCCATATATTTTTTTTTCTCAGAAAGTTAATGGCATTTTCCATAACAGATCTCTCAGGATTGCCCTTGCTCACTGAATTGGTGATAGTAAGCCTTCATAGTTGATCATTTCAGAATGTAGCTGTTAATGTGTACAATATCCTGCTCACTCAAGAGGACTTTTTTGGGCTTGAGACCAATTTCTAATCACTTTGGGGCTTCACACCAGGACTTTTCCAATGACCTCTTCTGAGATGGTGTTTCAGTCTTCCTTATCAGCATTGTACCTGGTAGTTTTTTCTATTTCTTACTCATTTTTAGCCTAATTCAGGAGTTTAAAGTTGAAATCTGCTCCTGGACCACGGGGGTTGGGTGGGGGACTGTCCCAAGCTTCTCAGGTTGGAGGTCAGAGGCCTGTCTCACTAACTTTCTGCTTGCTGGGGCATCTTTCCCACTCACAGGGCTTGTCATGATTGGTTGAAATGTTACACTTTAGTTCTGGGGCTTGCAATTTGTCTTCCATGTTGGGCCTTTCTGACCATTTGCCAGATCCCCTTAAAATCTCTGATGTGAGAGCTACTGAAACTACCACTGTCATTATTACTAGAATTTAATTCACATGGGCAATGGGTTAGTCTTTACTTTTATGCCATAGATCTCAATTTCTAACCTGCTAAATTGTCTTAGATTGGAAAAAAATGTCTTATTCTGAATTTTTTTAGCTCTACCACTTTAGATAATGATTTTGTGTTGTTTTCAGGTTTTTCAAAGGGAATTTTGGAGACTATAGTAGAGTGCTTCCTCTTCTCTACCATCTTGCTAAATTCAAATCCAAATTACCTCTGGAACAAATTGACAATGCCCCAAATTTATTTTTTAAACTTTGAGTATCACATTGCATTTATGCTTATTAAATATGTTCTCTTGATGTAGTTTAATGTTATAACACTAGTCTGTAGACTATCAAGGTCTATAGGATTTATATTCTATTTTTTCCTGCTGGACAACCTGTATTGTGTTAATTTACTTTTAGCTTTGATAAATATGCCATTTGTACATTTATCAAAGTCACAGTACAAAGTTAGGCATTGATTCCTTAGGCATTCTATTGAACTCATCCTTCTTAATTGACATTGAATAATACTGTACAACTTTTTGGATCTTGACATTCAAATGACTAAATCTATCTAATTACACGTTGATCTTGTCCTGATCTATCTATAAATGCTCAAGAATAACATGAGAGACTTTAACTGATAATTTGTTAAAATATAGATTAAAGTATACTAATGGAATTTACCCAATAAAAAGTTGAGTAACATTATCCCTACCCTCCCCCAAAAAAGTATCTGAATTTTCTGTTAATTAAAATTCTAGATTTTCACTAATTCTTCAACTGCACATTCTTGAATTTTGCATGGAGAGGAGATTGAATTTACTAACTGCAGTTCTCTTCCATATTTGAAAAGTAAGACACAAAGTACCTTCTCCAATTCTACTCATCTTCATTACTTCTCTTGTTCTCCACAAATGTTTAAATATCATTTATATTGATGCAGATATGATAGCTGTCAATTTTTTCAGTAGAAGGAAACACTTCCTAAGGAATGAATCATCCTAAAGGAGTGTAAGAGGTATAGAAAATAGTGTAAGAGAAATGTGGGTAGTACTAGATTGGCAGGTTTGAGGATATAAATGTTTTTCTTGCTCTGAAATATAATGTGGAAATGGAAATGAGGGAGTACAGCAACTCCACAATCCCTTCTATCTCTAATTTGTCCTAATATTCTCTCTCTCTCTCTTTCTTCCTTCCTTCCTTCCTTCCTTCCTTCCTTCCTTCCTTCCTTCCTTCCTTCCTTCCTTCCTTTCTTTCTTTCTTTCTTTCTTTCTTTCTTTCTTTCTTTCTTTCTTTCTTTCTTTCTTTCTTTCTTTCTTTCTTTCTTTTTGTTTTTTTCCAAGGCAATGAGGTTCACTATCATGTCCTAGTAAGTATCAAATGTCTGATGCTGTGTTTGAACTCAGGTCCTCCTGAGTTTGGTCTTTCTCTTTGCTGAGCCACCTAGCTATTCCCCCAATATTCTCTTATACCATATACATTTTTGTTTTCAATAAATCTACAATCACAATTAAATATGCCCAAAGTTGCATTGAAGTTAGAATATACAGTCTTCTAAGAGTACATATCTAGGAAAATGTGGTATGCTCTTCCCGATTTCTGTGCCTCAAGAGAGTTTATGAGATATTTTATTTCCTTTTAATTGTCTTAAAAATACCACTCTCAAATTTTAGTTCAAAATAGCTACTTAGTATGCAATCACTGGCAAATCATTAGATTGTTTCCTTTTAACTTTACATTTCAAAAACAAGAATGGTTATACTTTTTTCTTCATTGAAATAAAGCAGCCTAGTGAATAGCTGATGAAAGAGGTAAGTTTGGTTATTGTTTGTCTCAAAAGGGTCAAACTACTGTCACCAAAATTAAGCCTCACATGCATACAAAAAGTTAAAAGGAAGTGCAAGGTGACCCCTACAAGTCAAAGAGAAAATTTCCACAATCAACCTTGGGGTGGATAGTCCTCTGAGTCATTTCAATCAATCCACTCCATGTCTCCTTGTACAAAATAAGGAGAGTAATTCTTGATCCATATTGTACTCAGATTTCTTAGTGACTACCAGTTCTAGACCTCTCCACCTGGCCCAGGGCATGGCACGCAATGGGTATTTCATAATTTTTGTTGTACTTTTTGAAAGCCTCCAATCAGGATGGTAGCATAAAAAAAAGAAACTATAGAATCTATTCCAATATCCCCTGATTATTGAAGGAATCATATAATGGGTTCCTTTATAAAGAAGGGTTGACTTGTTAGCTCTAAAAAATTTCCACAAATATTAATGAGACTATGAAATATACTTTAAGAGAATGTTACTATAGAAATAAGCAACCTAAAAGTCAGTAGAGTGTAGTAGAAATAGAGTATAATTTATTGCTCATATAATATTGTATTTTGTATTTTCTCATTTATTAAATATAGTTTTTAAAAGGTTTTCATTTTTCAGTTACAGTAACTTTCCTTATACCACAGGCTACTTGGTATTTTTTTTTTCCTTCTCAATAATTAATTACTGTCAGGATTAATAAACTGCCATGCTGAGAGCCTGGGTAGTTCAGATGGTCAGTGAAGGTCTAGACCAGATTGTTATTTATCAAGAGCTCTGGGGTGGTTATTTAGAAACTGAATAAATTTATGCTAATTCCTATTTTAAGCAAGTAGACATCCATATTATAAATCCCACCTTCAAAATAATTCAGTAAAACTTCTTATAACAATTTTGCTTGCTTTAGTAAATGGTATGAGATATTATAGTCAACACATGGCTATATCAAGACATATAAGCACTATACTATAACTCTGCTTTGATACATAGAATTTTATTCAAATGGAATAACCCTTGCTTTTTTCCTTTTTTCTTCTTTCCTTTCCTCTCTTCTTTTTTTTTTCAGCTCATCTACTTTTAAGAGAAGCAATTGTTGCTTTGCACCCAGTTCCAATATTGATTTTCGTGGAAGCTTTAACCTGCTTCTTTTTTTATGACCTGGGCAGTTTTCCCTCCTTAGATAGAATGGCAGCTTCTCACACATGGGGGGGGGGTGACTTACCATATTTGTATTAGTCCTGGGGTGCTTAATGGAGAAAAATGATTACTAAAAGCACTCCTGCAGCTCAGAATTTCTTAATTTAAACAATACTATAATCTTAGCTTCTCTAGCAGTAAGGAGACTACAGATGTAAACTACCATACTAGACTTTTTTTCATAAAAGGAAGGTTTCTCTTTTTATTTAATTTTATTATGGATCTACATTATTTTTAAAATAAGATATAAAATGAGGCATCTTCTCTTAGTGGGATATAATGTTGTACAGGTTTGGAACCAGGAAGATTTGAGTTCAAATATTGACTCTGATACTGATTAACTATGTGATTCAGAGCAAGTTCCTCAATTTCTATATGCCTCAGAAAATTTCCTAGGATTTGCAGACCCATCAAGGTGAAAGGAGTTCCCTAAGCAAATCAAAGATCCTTCCATTGTTCCAGTAGAGGTAAAACATCATTCCTTTTTTGTAGTGAACTAGACTATATACAGATTTTTTTTTAAATGTCACAAAAGAAGGGCTCAGGAACATAATTCAAGTTTCAGTTTTAGTCAATAGCAAGTAAATGGTATGAGATATTATAGTCAACACATGGCTATATCAAGACATATAAGCACTATACTTAGATGAAATTTCAATATATGAAGTTTTTAAAGACAGTGGCAGCAAAGCCTGAGTAATGGACTTTATGTCTTTTATCTAAGTTCACTGGTAAAGGTCATATATTCTTAGTATTTGGTTGGTTATAGAATGAAGAATTTTTGCTCTCATACTTAAAAATAATCATTTAAGTCACAGATGACTAACAGTTTTAACTGATAGAAGGAATACCCCTACCTAAAAAGTTATGGATCCTTGAGTAAAGTGGCAAGGTAGTATAACTGATTGAATCTGGACTCACATCAGAAGACTCAAGTCCAAATCATATGTACCAGTGTAAATCATGTAAGTATAATAATGAGTCTCAGTTTAATCATCTGTATAATAAAGTAGTTTGACAAAACTTTCAACTCCAGATCTATGATCTAAAATATGTCAGTACCATTCATATTTCAAAAACTACATTTACATGAGAGTGGGGTGCTTGAAAGTCTATATCATAAGACTGTAATTCCCACCTGGTCACTCTTCTGGACTTCATCACTGTCTCCAGAATTTCATCGTCATGTAAGATCACATCAACTCTGATACTCATACCTCCTCAATACCCCTCTGATGATCCCTCTGATTGAAAAAAGTATAGCAAGGATGTTGGAAACCTACTCTTGGATTCCCAATTTAAGCAGGGATCCCATAATGGATATCTCATCATTTCCCACCTGACTTCAGGATTTCATCTTTCCTGCATGTACCAAATATCCTCCCCTCCTGAGTCTTCCCTCTTTATTCAGCTTTTTTTTTTGATATGTTATCTTCTTCCATTGGACTGTGAACTCTCTGAAATCATGGACTGTCTTTTGTTTTCATTTGTGTACTCAACCCTTATTACGGTGTCTGATACATAGTAGGGACTTAATAAATACTTATTGACTGACAGTATTTTTAATTAAAATAATAGCTGGGAATGAAAGGATCAATTTAGAACCAGTACTCCATTTGAAATATTAAAACATGGAACACATTCTCTAGTCTTTGCAGTTCTTATCTGAAAAATGTGCTGTTGGATATTCATGAGTTTGTATTTTCAAATAAAATTACTTTAAAGGAAAGACAGATGAATGTCTTCATAAAATTTCATAATTGAGAACTTTTTAAACTAACCTTTTTCTTTTCTTCTAATTATTCTGAATTAGTGAGGTTTGCCTAGATAGATAACCAAGTAACAGAAGCTATAATTGAAGCCAAAAGCAAACTGTAAAATATTTTGGACTGTTCTGTTGGGAATACTGGTCCAGTCTATGAACACATACATTTTCTATCTTAAGTCCTGAGGGGCATTCTGCTTTATTTCTCCTGCATTTCCACAGTCACTGATATTTCACTACTGGATTCTATTTACAAATTCTTTCTTACTTAAAGCCATCCTTTCAGGGGAAAAAATAGTGTTTTACTAGTTTTATGCCAACCTCTAATAATGTCAAACATAATCTAACAAAACACATTTTCTTTCTGGAGATTTTTTTTCCACAGTGAATATAAGCTACCATTCCAGAATCTTCAATTCTCCATTAACATCATGTCTTCCCCATCCTCCCCACCCCAACTCATTCCATTTACTCCATGATTTTGCAGGATAAGTTTTGTTCAAAGCCAGTGGCAAGGCAATTTAATAGCTTTGCACTGTTCAAAATTCTCTGGGAGTTCACACAGCCATCTTAGACCTTCCTGCTTTTTGCTGATATTATGGTCAACTGTGTCTGAATATCTTAAGAGTTACCTGGAGGGAAATTTGTGGGCCATGAGTTCCTATTTATACAGCTCGATATTGATGTTAACAGGATATAGAGTCCTTGTTGTATGCACAGTTCAGCAGTTGATCACAGAGGGGCCTTCTAGGGGAACCTTGAAAATGTCAGACAGTTCCCTCAGCCATATTGATGACATGACTTTTGAGAATGGGAGAGCACCTGAATTTTCATGTGGTTCATCCTCTTGGTTTCTCTGTTCAAGTTGTATTCACCTGATTATGCAGCCGTGTCAGTAGGGTGTAGTGGAAAGGAGGACTGATATGGAGCCAAAGGACCTCTCCCTAAAAGGTCCTTTGGCTCCAAATCAAATAAGCTCTTGAAGGGAAAGTGCTTTGTGGACCAAAATGCACTATATTAATGGGATCCATTATATTTATTATTCTGGTCATCCTCCTACATCTGAGTTTGATTCAGGCAATGTAAAACACTTAGAATGGAGTGCACATTACACTAAAGACAAAAGCTGCAATGTTTCCAAAGCTCTCAGGTTTTCTCTAACACTGTGCTCCAGCACCTTTTGCCATCTATAGGAAATGACTACAAAATAATGAGAGTATTTCTTTGTGGTACAATTCATTCATTCAAAAAAATTGATTGAGTGCCTACTCTATGAAGAGCATTATTCTAGGCACTAGGGAAGATGCAACATTGAGGTGATCCAAAGTTTCTGAAATATTTGAGTTTATAGTCCCCATGCTAGGGATAGACCATGAATGTAGATAATTCAACTACACAATAAAGTACAAGATCAGTATGTTAGAAATGTACAAGCATACATTTACAAAAGCTTCTAGAAGGATCAGAGAGATCATCAAAGGTCTCCTAGTTGAATATAAAGAATGGTTTGAAATTAAGTAGATAAGAAGGGAAGGAGGGACATTTTAAGAGTGGCAATAGCCTGATCACAAACACTGAGGCAGGAAAGTACACAGTATATTGAAAGTAGAGAATGGACTTTTGTGTTTAGAATGAAGAATACATAAGAAAGGGACAGGAAAGGAGACTAGAAAGGGATAGCGATTCTATAGAAGCACACAGTGAATTCTAAATGAAAACTTTTGAGTTTTACTCAAGAGACAAGAGGAAACCACTAAAGATTTTAAAGTATGATGATGATATGAACAGAATAGATTGGATAAAATAAGAAAAATCAATTATATTTTTTAGGATTAAAAACTATCTGAGAGAGGGTAGGTAATAGGATTCTCTACTAGGGTAGCAACAGTGAGAAAGGATTAAAGGAGTATGAGTCCTTATAAAGATGCAATTCTTAGATTTTGGTTATTAATTAGATATAAGAGGCAAGGGATAGGAAGTAGTTAAATAAAACATAAAGATATAATCATTAAAGACTGGAGCCACCATTGTTAAACATAAGAAGAACAATCAAGTTTTAGCAAAAAGGTTTTGAGTCAAATTGATATAAGGGATCTCTCTATAACCTGGATTAGGGCCAACAAAGTAATAGGATGAGAATCATGCTTCAATATAGAAATTACACATTTTCCTAGGGTTGTCACATTTGAAACTTTGTTCTGGCACTGATTATATGTTCTTGATGGAATGTGAACAGATATGGTTCAAATATCTCAATGCCCATCAGATACCACATTGAACATGACTGAGTCTTGACATTTAAGATCAACAGATTGAGTCATTCAGTTAAGATGTAACCATGGAGTTGACATGAAAAGAAGGATCAGTTACTGAGCTGTGAAAATTGAGAGAACTGAGAACTGAAGGAGACTCAGGGAGTGGGTTCAAACTCAGTTCCCTGGAAGAGAAAGCTTCAACCTTCTGGACATAACCAGTAAACCATATTCCTTCACAAAAAAAGAATAACAATGCAGCTATAGAAAAGGCAAGAATGATAATTAGTGTCAGCTTTTGGAAGAAAGGGGCCATTTAATTTTTGCCTTTCTATCCTGAGTACCTAATATAATACTTGACAAACTGTGTATTTAATAAATGCTCATTGAATGATTGGATAAGCAAAGTTTCTGAAAAGTGGAGTAATTTCAAGATTCAGTCTCTAGGAAAGAAGAGTTTGCAAACAAAATCCACTTTCCAGAAACTCTTCTTATTCAGTCTTTTAAGAAAGATCCAACTATAGGTCCCTGGGAGAGTTAAAATGACAGTTTTCAACTATTTGAGACCTTAACTTTGAGTCCTTTTGTCAGTTCTGCCATATGGAATCAAGTTTGTTTATATTAGAAACTTTGGTGACTTGAATGTTTGCATAGATTGACATCCTACAACAGCAACAACCAAACAAAAAACCCACTCCTTTTCTATAGAATGCTATACATGAGACATAATCTATTCTTCTCAAGAGAGAATTTGGGTGGGTGAGGAAAAATGAAATTTGTATGACTGGAGAAATGCTGGGTGAAAAATTTTAAATCAAACATAGATGAAAAATACCTAGACTGAACTTGGTCCATGAATACTAACAGTTTGAATTCTTGACCATGTGTTACAAAATGTCTGAGGAATTAATGAAATAGAAACATCTGCAAAGCAATTGGCAATGCATCATATTGTATTGGGAAAATAATACAATCTTTAAGGTTCTACAATTTTCAACCTACTCTGAAAGCTCCACTAAGAATAAGGTTTGATACATTGTGAAATGTCTCAGAAAATGAAGTACAAAAGAGAATGGATTCCTTAGCCTCAACTTTACATAGGTTATTATTTAAGAGGTCTTTTCCATCCTGACACCTCCTACCTTCATCATAAACTTCTTTGAAGTCTTTTACTTCTCTAACCTGATTCACTGAAAGAATATTACTGTTCTATATTATCACCAAGCTATGATGAAAGATGAAGATGAATTTGATGTACTAAACCCAGGCAAGGAGCAGAACAATGGACAGATGGCCATTCTTCTCCAGGACCAGAATCTTTCACTATCAGAACTCTAAGAGTAAAAATCTATGATTCCAGACTTATGCCTTCTTCCATTGATACTTGAGGGAGAACTAACATTTATCCCTCCACCACTACAAAACATTATAGAAATATAGCTCCAGTCATATAGTTTTATTTTACCTTCTTATGGCTAACAAATTCCCCCCATTTTCCTCTAACAGTTCCAGTTATTCAGTCATAAATGCAATTTAGGTGAAGAAAAACAAACAAAAAAATTGCTTTTTTTAAACTTTTTATTCATTATTCAAATAAGCACTACTTCTTCACAATCCCTGGTTCCCTCTGCCATCCAAATCCACATCTTACCATTAATCTACTTTCCTTTGTTTTAGACTTCTTCCTCTTTCATTTTTCTGGGCTTATAGAAAGCTGGATCATTCCAGAAGTCATTTTTCCCCTTACCTCCTCTCGGGATGTGATTTGCCTGAACTGTGGCTCTGACATAAGGGATGATGAGGAACTTAGGTATACTACTTAGTCCTTGCTTTCATTCTAGATCTTCATTCTGCTGCCTCCATTCACAACTTCTTTACTATGAGGAGGTCTAATTTCTATTGTCCCTAGTAGTTATTTAAAGGTCAATTACTTTTCTTTTTTCAAGGATCTCAGTTCTCACAGACTTTGGTTGCAACTCAACCCTTGCATTTTACTGAGGGTCTTCAAGATATATTGTGATATCTTCCTTTAAATACCATGGCTTCTTTCTTCATCAACATCCTCAACTATCATGAGAAGACTTTTATACCTGCTCAGACACACAAAAAGATGGCATATATAATTTCTGATCTCACTGTACACATAAATGATAATTTTAATTTGTAGTTAATCAATTCAGATATACAATGCCCCTTATGCCTTGCCAAATCTATGCCCCTGCCTTTCTCTCATCACTTTCTTTGTACCTGATCATGTACTATGAACATAGTGCTACAAGATATTGTTCAACTCTTACAAATGTATTTTATCTAATGTCAAAAGACTCTTCATAACAGCATGACAATTTTCTTGTGCAATATTAACCCTTCCTTATAATTTTAATTTACTTATGTTAAACCCAGGGTCACTATAAGTCTCCTAAGGTCCACATGGATCACTTGTCCAGAGCTTTAGGAATTTTATTTTAGATGAAAACTTATGAGTTCAATCAGAATCTTTCTGAACCACCAATAAAAAGGATTTCTCATTTTTAGGGAGAAGGACTTTCTACTTTAATTTAAATTCATATCCATTTTTTAATTTTGTTTTTATAGTTGATGCAAAATTAAGATTACTCGAAGTGTTTGGGTAAGGAAATAATACATGGAAAGAGCCAAACTTTTGTGGTAATTTCAAATAGTTCTATCAAACTGAGTCTCTTATTCTGAGATTCCTGTTGCATCTTTGACCCTTCTGAGTATCTTTCTTTTTCTGCCATAGTTTCTCCTTCATTTTTTCTATTTATCTGAATGCCTCTGGGATGCCACTTCTATCTGACTCAGCTATTTTAGTTCATTCCTTGATATCCTTTTCGAAAAGTTAAGAAAATCTATTTGCTTCTGAGTTGTAACTTCCTTTTTTAAACTTTATTTATTTAAGATAATGGGGCTAAGTGACTTGCCCAATGTCACACAGCTAGGTAATTATTAAGTGCCTGAGACCAGATTTGAACTCTGGTCCTCCTGACTCCAGGGCCTTAGCTGCCCCTCCCACTTCCTTTTTTAAAAGTTCTTTGAGTCTGACTAACATTGTCTCAAAATGGCTTGGATTCAACAAGGTATACAGACTTTGTTCTCACTCTATCCTAAGTTGTTTTATTTGATTTAATCAAATAAAATATTCTTACCCAATAAAGAAGCTAAATAGTGCAGAGGTTAGAACACTGGACCAGGGGTCAGAAAAGCTCATCTTTCTGAATTCAAATCTGGTCTCAGATTAGCTATGTGATCCTGGGCAAGTTCTTTAACTATGATTGCCTCAATTTTCTTATCTGTAAAATGGGTTGAAGAAGAAAATAACAAATTGCTCCAGTATCTCTGCCAAGAAAATTCTAAATGGGGTCATGGAGAACAGACACAATTAAACAATGATTTTAAGTAGGATTAGATAATCAGTGGTGCATTTTCTCTTTATATCACTCTTTTGCTCCAGCTTCCAGCCCTTCTCACCAAGACCATCCCCTCTTCTTATGCCCTTTATCTCATACAATTCTGTCTCTTTTTGGAGTTTGTCTCTTCAATCTTTTCCTCTTTCTCAAATTTTTAATCTCTTCCTATCTACTATAGTTCTCTACTACCAACAATTATTCATGAGTTTCCTCCAATGTGAATTTTTTTACTTAATATTACCATTCCTTGAAGTTATCTTTGTGTATATATATATATATATATATATATATATATATATATATATATATATATATATATATATATATATGTATATATACTTTCACAGAAGCATTCTCAGCAAAAAAAAAAAAAGCTGTCTATATCCATTGCTTCAATTTTCTTGGCCACTTGTTTCTTTAAATCTTGCAATTACTGTTATAACTCATTTTCCTTTTCTCTATCTTGTTTGACTTGTTGATCAATTACTGTTCTCCATATTCTCCCTTCCTAGAGATTTATGAGGTCAAATTCACATCTTTTTTCACATCCATGAAAGCATAATTATTTTTGTCACTCTTGTGTCTCTCTTGCTAGATTATAGTTTCTTCAAAAGAACCTAGCAAAGTACAATTACCCATCCATTTATTCTGTTCAGGTGTTCTCTAGTATATATTTTGAGGACAATATTACTTGAGTTTCTACTTCTGCTTGTTTTCATCCAAACCCTTTCAACACTGTTTCTTCATTTATGGTTTTTGTATTTCCTTATATGAATATATTTTCTTCATATACTTTATTGTTTCCCACCCTCTATGCTTAGGTATGTAATCTTCTAGAACTCAACTGTGGTTTCCTAAAAACAAGGTCCACTTAATAGATAGATAGAGACATATAGATTCTATATAGATATAACAAATAAATGTATATATTCATATGGAGTCATATTTACCTACTCTAATTTATTTTACTTGTTTAACTATAATTTGGGCATTTCTGAATAGATTTTTTTTAGTTGCTGACTCTTAAATAATTTCATATGCTATAAATTTCTGGGTACCTTTACTTTTATTCTTCTCCCTACATTATAGGTATCTGGGGTACCCTACCACCATCACTAGCTCCCATATATTCCTAAAATTCTTGCAGATGACCAAGCCTAACTAAAATTTAGCATTAAAAGGATATTCTTCCATATTGCCTTCTTCATTCATTTAGGCTTTTTTACTGCTCATATGCTTTTTGAAGAGACAGAGGAATACCGGATTTTACCATCTGCCCTACTATTCTCTGCCAAGATCCTACAGACTTCCAATCTTCCCGAATTCTTGGTCCTAAAGTCCCTAAGTATTTTTGTCTTAATGATCTATGTACGTTAAAGACCTCTGAGACTTTCATTTACTAGTCCTGTATGCTTAGGGCTGAACTCAGATGTGTAAACTAGCTGTGAACTTGGGTTAATGCCAAATATCAGATTCCATCAAGATAACTCTGAAAACTTAGGAATTCACAATTTGTTGAGAAGAGAACTGAGGGAAAATAATGGCTCACCCAATTTCTTCTAAGCATGCTTGGTACATCCACAACATTAATAGAGTGATTCAAAAGCAAATGGTCTTCAAGTGGAAGCTGAATGTATAATTTGCAGATGTGATGTATATAGTGAAATATTTTGTACTAAGTATTCTGTAAGTTTCCTTCAAAGTCTATTAATGCTTTTGATTCTGGTAAAATAGTTCATCTTAAGAAATCAGCAAATGCAAATATAGACTACCATAAAAGATGACTTTCTTTCTAGATTGATTGCTTTACCCTAAAGGAATGACATTAATTCAGGATATTTTAAGTATAATTGAATATCTGTGGAGAAGGCATTTGGAGGGACAGACTGAGGGTTTTAAATTATTCCTCAAATCAGTCTTTTTAGGATAGGATCTTTCCTCTTATACTTTGCATGGCATTTTGTCTTGCAATTCTATATTTGTCTTTTGCTATTTTTTATCAAAATAATTTACATTTGTGTTTTGGTGGTACAGTGGATAGAGTGGACCTAGAAAGGTTAGAAAGATCTAAATTCAAATCTAATCTCACATACTTAGTAACTATGTGAGCCCGGGAAAAATCACTTAAATTTCTGTTTGCCTTATTTTCTTCATCTGTAAAATAAGGATAATGATAGTAATACCAGAGTTATTTTTTTTCCTCCTCTTTCTATTTTCTGTCCCCCTCTTCTCTCTGAAGCTCATCCTTTTTCTCTTATTCTTTTCTTCTTCCTCTTCGTTTCTTTTCCTTGTCCATCTCTTCCTCCTCCTCCTCCTCCTCCTCCTCCTCCTCCTCCTTCCAATAGGATCTTATAGATGTTTATTGAAGAAATGAAAGAATGGACTCTAAAGGAAACCTTAATATTATAATTTTTTCTCTTCATCTGTAGGTGGACATATTATTTAGTTTTTGGTTTGTACTTGTAAATGTAATTGGGGGCTAGTTTACAAGTTGATTCCTTTCTTGAGCTCAGAGAAGAGATTTTAGATAGTTATATGAACAAAACCAAATATAAAGTGGCTCAAATCCCTGTCATCCAATCTGTAGGTAGAATTCCTTTATATCATTTTCCCCATATGTTCTTTAAAACTTTCAATGAATTTCAAATGAATTCATTCTATGAATTTTTTTTATCTATAGTTGCAAAAAAAGGCTATTGTAGGTGATGTCAAGAAACAAGAAATTTTCTCTGTCATCCCAGAGTTACAAATTTATATTACTAGGCAATTAGGGTTTGCATATTTGTGAAGTCATCTCTAATTTAAATCTTGAGTTCAAATGAGATCAGTGTCTTGCTACATAAGCCTATATTGTATAAAAATTGCATAATATATTGAATATGACTGGAAGAGAATAAAGCTCATTTCCAAGGGTTAATTATAAATTTCTCACCTATTGCTAAAGTGCCAAACTCTTCCTTTTTCAGTTCTGAACAAAAATGTTCTTTTCCCTCAGGGAAGCTTGGCCAGCTTCACAAGAAAAGGAAGAATGTTTTTCACTTCACTGCCCATCCTCAAAGCCCTATATTGCACAGAGTAGAAGATCTGCCAAATAGAGAAAACTGAAAATTAATTGCATTTTATTGCACCTCTAAGTACCTATAATATATACAAGGTTGGGTAGTTTCAACAAAAAGGAAATTCTACAACTGTCTTGGGAGCAGGAGATAAATTGATTGATTACCTCCATACTTCTAGAGATTTGTGTTCTAAGAAGTAGGTACTTAAATCAACAAGTTACCAACTATTCACATTTCACCTTGTCTAACTCTTCTCCATATTTCTCACTATATCATTCATGGAAGGGTAGAGGATGAAGACTCCATCAAAAAAAATTCCTCCAGACATTTTGAAATTGAATGAATACCAAAACTAAATGTGGTTTGTCCATCAGTTATCATTTAATCTTCCTACCTATACCACCTGTTCTTCAATCTTTTTTTCCCCTCTAGTAAATTAATTTGCATTCTTCTCTTGAACATTCTTCATTTTTAAAAGTTCACCTACCCTTTTTGTTTACCCACAATGAAAAATTATTTCCCATTGGTAATCTTTGCTAGCCACCATACAAAAAGTAGAACATTGAAATTAAAAAAGAAATATTTGTTTCAGGACAAAATTTGGGTTCACTGTAATAAAAATCAGTAGAGAAATGTTCAAATTCCTCACATATGATTTTCAGAATTTTGTATTTTTAGGAATCTAACCTTGTATATGTGGAGAAAATCAAACTCATTTTATTTTATTTTTTCATTTTTTTTTAGGTTTGTGCAAGGCAAATGGGGTTTAGTGGCTTGCCCAAGGCCACACAGCTAGGTAATTATTAAGTGTCTGAGATCAGATTTGAACCCAGGTACTCCTGACTCCAAGGCCGGTGCTTTATCCACCATGACACCTAGCTGCACCTCAAACTCATTTTAAAAGATAATGATGTTATGAGGATTTTTAGAAGAAAATATTGTGCAGATGATAAAGAAAAAGTTCCAAAAAACTGATTTGCAAAGAAAAAAGAAAATTGAAAGAATACCTGTGAAATAAGAGATATGGTTATTTTAATAGTTTACAAATTAAGAAAAATAAATTAGCTGATACAAAAGCTCTAGGAAGAAAGATCTCTTCCATTCTAGTGAGAGATATATAGTGTTGCCTAGAACTTGTAGAAAACCATATTAGAAAAATCCCAAATTACATATAGTTTTTAAATCAAATGAAATATGATCCTTTCAGTTTTCATTAAAATTTCTAATCATAACGTAGAGATTTTTTCCCTTATTACCAAACTAAAAAGGTTCTTACAGTATTTAAAACTTAAAGTTGTGCATCTGAGTATTTTCCCTTTGGTTTGAACAGCAACAAAGTCACAGTGTGGTTTAAAAGATATGATGGTGGGGTGACTAGGTGGCGCGGTGGATAAAGCACCGGCCTTGGAGTCAGGAGTACCTGGGTTCAAATTTGCTCTCAGACACTTAATAATTACCTACCTGTGTGGCCTTGAGCAAGCCATTTAACCCCACTGCCTTGAAAAATCTAAGGAAAAAAAAAAGGTATGATGGATCTTTTGAGTATCTCTGGTTTATTCATTGTGTCATTCCTGATAATGAGACCAGCAGAACCTTTTTTTGTTCAACTATTTTCTACTATCTGCCATCTGATTGGGAGGTAATTTTAATATAATAATGGATTTTCAATCTTGACTCTGCCCTTTGAATCTTAGAGTTTCAAATAATGGGAGTAGAATTGCAAGTGCCTATTTTACAGGGTTTTTGTAAGTATGGAATTAGCAATTAGCAATATTTTTTAGATAACCACTATGATCCTAGGCACTATTAGGCATTAAGAATACAAAAGCAAAAAAGAAACAATACTTTATATCAAGGAACTTATATAATAAGTAAATGTTAGATATTTGTACGTAAATGTAACCTCTGGGTGTGTCACAGAGATATTGCTAGTTCTGTTCCATATCACTGCAATAAAGTGAATCACATCATTTTTTTGTTTTTCAATGTATATAAAAATTATGGTCATATCATATATGTTTCTATATATAAGTTCATATAAAAAATAGTATATACCATATTCTTATGTCTAATCTATGTACATACCTTAATTAAACACTACATATATATATATACATATATATATATATTTCTACATATACATATATTGGTGCAAATATTTATATAGAAATACTGTCTTCTGAGCCTTCAATAATTTATAAACTTTTTTTTCTGGTGGAGGGTATTGCCTCAATATTGATGACTGCTGATTGATCAGGTTAGAGGTTGCTTAAAGTTGGGGTGGTTGTGGCAATTTCTTAAAATCAGATGACAGTGAAATTTGTTACATCAATTGACTCTTCCTTTCAGGAAAAATTTCTCTGTATCTTACAAATACTATTTTACCATTTTACTCAGAATAGAACTCCCCCCCCCCAAAGTAGAGTTAATCCTTTCAAACTCTTCTGTTGCTTTATCAACTAAGTTTATGTAATATTCTTAAATATTGTTATGTCATGGGGAGTAGGGAAGACCAAGGAGAAGGAAAAAGATGGAAGAATGGCTAGTGGAGGGATCAGTCAGAACACTTACAACATTTATTAATTATATTTACCATTAGGATGTGTTTTATGATACCCCCAAACAAATATAATAACATTAAAGAGAACTGATTCCAAATTACCATTACAGATATAGTAAAAAATGAAAAAGTTTGAAGTATTGAATTATCAGCTATAACTCAGAGACACAATGTGGTCACATGCAGTTGGGAAATGGCACTAATAGACTTGCTCAATGCAGGGTTGCACCACAAACTTTCACTTTGTAAAAAAATTGCAATAACTGAAGTACAAAAAAAGAAATGAAAATTTTAAAAAGGTATATCTCTATTATTATCATTCACATTACAAGCAAGATATATCCTACCAATCAAATAATATAAGGTCAGATTTTTCCCATCCCCAGAACTCACATAATATTTTCATAAAATCTCTTTTAAGCCAAATACTTAGCTTTAACTTACTATGTAGTATTTTTCTGTTGTAGTATACTGTTGGAATTAAACAGATGTAGGTCCCATCCTCTAAAAATATCTTTTATTTTTTATTTTTGGCAAGGCAATGGGATTAAGGGACTTGCCCAAAGTCACACAGCTAGGTGATTATTAAGTGTCTGAGGCTGTATTTGAAGTCTGGTCCTGATTCCAGGTCAATGCTTAATCCTCTACACCACCTAATTGTCCCCCTCCAAAAATATCTTGAAACTTTCCTCTTTAGATATTTTCTTGGATGGCAAAACCTTGTATAGTGCTGTCTTTTCACCTATTAGGCTCTCAATAAGTGTTTGCTGAATGAATGCTACATGGCTAAGAATCATGAGAAAATTTTCAAATTCAATGATTTGATAGGATTTGAAAAACTTCATTATTGCTTTTAATTTGCCATTTTTTTGTACTTTTTGTACATAAACACAAAATTCTATGTACTTCTATGTATTTTAGTTCTTGTGAATTTGAAATGTTGAAGCAAGTAGAAATTTTTCCTGTTATCATGTATAAGAGAATAAAATAGTTCTGATAGAAACCTGAAAAAAATTAAGCCTCCCTTAAAACATTAGTGCTATCTCTATTTCCTATGCATTTTTCATAACAGTGCTCTTTTGAATGATGAATAGTACTAGAGGAAACAAGGATTAGGCCATAAGGGCAGCACTTGTACCCTCAAGATGTATTTAGTGGAAATCAACCAAGAAAAATAGAAAGCAAGAAAGAGTGAACTGCTGATTTAAAGGGAAAAAAATCACAATGCAAAGGACTCACATTGAAAGCTTGAGAGATTTACATAGCCTTTCCCTGGCACTCCAAAGAGCAGGTGTTAGCTATAGAGAGCTCCTCCTCCCCTCACCCTTCTGCCCCTCTGCTAAGTCATTAATGGATTTGTACTGCTGAAAGAATTGTTCAAGCAGAGAGTGGGTGGAATTCCACCTGGTCAATGCCTCCTGTTTGAGTTGAAACAGGCTGTTTTGCACCTGCAATGCTCCTAGGGTGGGTTCAAATGGCCAAGACAAAGAAACACTAATTTTGTATATGACCATCACTCGATAACATTTTCTTGACTTTTGCATTCATATAAGAAATTAGGGACTCCAAAACAATGTCATTTTATACAATGAAGTCATTAAACACAGAAGATTTAGATTTTCTATCTCCTATCAAGGAAGAGAAGATAGATGTAGTCGTAATTCTTAGCAATCAATTATTGTCTGAGATACTTCCGCTTCACTTAAGAAATTCTTTTTAATAACAGGAATTAATTTCAATGAAGAAATTAATAATAAAAATGTAATGCCTTAAATTGTTTTGACTTTTATATCTGTGATCTTAACATCAAAACAGTAATGTTTAATAAACATAGTTATAGTCTGTGTACTACTTTATGATTATAATGTGCTTTTGCATATATCATCTAATTAGATCCTTACTACTTGCCAAAAAGACTAATTTATAGTGAACTCACACAGGTTAAATGCTCACAAGGGTTTCAGAAGAAGCAATACTGGGACACTCTGAAGGTCTCTCTTAAGAAAGTTAGAATTGATTGTGCATCATGGGAGACATCAGCACAGGATTACCCAGCATGGCATGCCCTCATCAGAGAGGGTGTTGAGCTCTATCATCAAAGCAGAATTGAAACAATTCAAAGGAAACATGAGATATGTAATAATGTTTGTCCTTCATTTTTGAAGACCACATCAGGAAGGCGATGCCATGACAAATGTATGAAATGGAATATCACCAGCCTCACTTTCTCCTCAAGAACCATCTGAGTCCAGTGGCCAGATATGAATCAGGACAACTGGAGATGACCCTTGAACTCAAGGCAATCAAGGTTCAGTAACTTGCCCAAGGTCACACAACTAGTATGTGTCAGAGGCTGGATTTAAACTCCTGTCCTCCTGATTCCAAGGCCAGTGCTTTATCCACTGCACCCTGACCTAGATATATAAGCTGAGAGTAAATACCTCATGACTATTTGTAAACACATGACTATTTGTGCCTGACCTGTGGTAGAGCATTCTGAGCTCATGTTGGTCTGATCAACCACAGTAGTTCACACTGCAATTTATCTCTAATATAGTGATGACATTTTGATCTTCTTTGATAAGGATGGACAAGAACCAGATAACACTTGCACTATCCTAAATTTTGCAGTTAAAAATCAGGCTTGGGGTGGTTGAGTGAATTCCTGAGAAGTTACAGCTCAACTAAAGTGGTAGAGTTGGGATATAAAATATATTTTCCGAGTCTTAACTTTAAAATTATTAGTTTTGCAATAATTTTTACATTTTATGGTTGAAAAAAAATTGGATCACATAGAAATTAAGTGACTTGACTAAGACCACAGAGCAAAATTTGGAAAGCCAATACTTAGAGAACTGTTCTAAAAGAAGTCAGGGCTAGATGGCAAAGTGGATGTATAGAGTGCTGGACCCAGAGTCAGCAAGAATCATCTTCCTGAGTTCAAATCTGTCACAGAAAATAGCTTTGTGACCTTGGACAAGTTACTTAACCCTATTTGCCTTGATTTCTTCATCTGCAAAATGAGCTGAGGAAGGAAATGGCAAATCACTCCAGTATCTCTGCCAAGAAAATCTCCAATGAAATTATAGAAGATTAGAAACAACTAGAAAAATAACAACAAAAAAGAAGATAAGAATTTTGGACCCTGGAATTTCAGTAACTTTTGTTCCTATGGTACATTCTCACATGCTGAATAATGTAACATTTGCTTTCTGAGTCATGGCATAATTTTTATTTGAAGTTAAGTAACTATTTAACTTTTGAAAGCAAAGAAATTTAATTCACAAAGAACTATTTATGACATTTGTAATACTATTTTGAAGCATTTCAGTCAGGGATTACAATATTTAATTCAGAACAACATCAGCAACCAAAAAGAGTTATGTCTCATATCTTAGTGAACTCTCACTTCACACAAAGTTGAATTATCATAACTTTAACTATTTGCTGTCAGTTACTTCTATCTCTTACCTCTGAGCTATTGAATGGATAAGAATATCCGTCATATTTTATAAAGAGAAGTAAAAGATGAGTGTTCACCTAATTTTTCTGAAATGAAAATTATATGATCACAGATTTCACCAAATTCTGAAGCAACTGGGAAAGTCTAAAATATTTATCTTTCTAACATAGCCGGAAGTGCTAGAGGACTAAATAGAACAGATGCTCACTTTATCAACAGGCATTCTTAGATGTCACATTCAAAGTTAGCAATTACCAAAACTGTTTCAACATCCTGGGGAATGTCATAGGGAATTTTTCGTAGGGAATTTCATTTACTTTTTTGATTTTATTTGAAACTACTCTTCATGGCCTATCTTAGAAGTTGCTTCTATTCTCCCAGTTCATTTTTTGCTCAGAATAATTATGTTAAGCATTGAAGGATCTTGAGAAATCAAAAAAATTAAACTTCAGAATTGTAAAGAAATGTAATGGCCATCCAGTCCAATACATAAATGAAAAAGAATTCTCTCTATAACATGCCCAACAAATTGCTATTGTTACTAATTTCTCCAATGATGGGTTATCAGTTTATGAGATAGTCATCTCCTCTTTTGGACATCTTCCTCTTTTCCTCTACTCTTTAAAAACTTTAACTTCAGGGGCAGCTAGGTGGCATAGTAGATAAAGCACTGGCCCTGGAGTCAGGAGTACCTGGGTTCAAATCAGGTCTCAGACACTTAATAATTACCTAGCTGTGTGGCCTTGGGCAAGCCACTTAACCCCATTTGCCTTGCAAAAAAAGAACTAAAAAAAATTAACTTCATTCAAAGGTCAATCTGGGGCCACTTTAGGTTACTTTGATCCAAATCACCAAGAATTTACTTAGTAAATCTCTGTGGAGATATTTTGATGTTTAGCCAGGTCAACTCTTTGTGATCCAGTGGATTCAGTGGTTCTTCTTCAGTGAATTAAGGCAAATGGAGGTTAAGTGACTTGTATTTATTGTCTGAGCCTGGACTTTAATTTAGGTCTTCTTGACTCCAGATTCAATTCTCTTTCCACTGTGCCACCTAATTGCATCCTAGAGAAGACAGATTAAGTGATTTATCCAGGATCAAATCATCATTAAATCTAAGGTCAAATTTGAACTCATGTCTTCCTAACTGCAGGCCTAGGTCTCTAACTACTGTGCCATATAGCTGTTCCACTGTGAACAAAGATGACAAAAATGAAATATTTAATCCTATACTGAACACATTAAACAAGATCCACCAGATTTTCAATAAAAGGTAAACTCAGTTTTACTTGGATTAACATTCCACCTTTTATTTTTATGTTTGTTTGTTGGTGACCAAAGATTGTGTCAAGTTTAGAAGTCCTTCCCTTTAAGAAAACTTGGCGTTCAATATGACCAGAAAGGATGATGATCTTTGTGGGAAGGGTTGTGGGAAATCTGGGACACTATTACACTGTTTGCGGAGCTGTGAACTCATCCAACCTTTCTGGAGAGCTATTTGGAACTTCACCCAAAGGGCAACAAAAATGTGCATACCCTTTGACCCAGCAATACCACTGCTGGGTCTATATCCAGAAGAGATGATGAAAAAGCGTAAAAACATTACTTGTACAAAAATATTTATAGCATCCCTGTTTGTGATGGCAAAGAATTGGAAATCAAGTAAATGTCCTTCAATTGGGGAATGGCTTAGCAAACTGTGGTATATGTATGTCATGGAACACTATTGTTCCATTATAAAACAGGAGGGATGGGAATTCAGGGAAGCCTGGAGGGATTTGCATGAAATGATGCTGAGTGAGATGAGCAGAACCAGAAAACCCTGTATATACTAACAGCAACATGGGGGTGATGACCAAACTTAAAGGACTTGCTCATTCCATCAGTGCAATTTGGGGCTGTCCACAAAGGAGAGTGACATCTGTATCCAGATAAGGAGATGTGGAGTTTGAACAAAGTTCAAGGACTATTCCCTTTAATTTAGAAAAAAACAGATATCTTATTTTCTGATTTCCTTACCTCTTAGACTTCTTGTCTCTTCTTTAAGGATATGATTTCTCTCTCATCACACCCAATTTGGATCAATGTACAACATGGAAGCAAAGTAAAGACTGAGAGATTGCTTTCTGTGGGGGTGGGGTGGGGGGAGGGAAGTAAGATTGGGGGGAAATTGTAAAACTCAAATAATATATTTAATAAAAATAAATTTAAAAAAAAAATTGGCATTCCCTACCAGCCTCTCCTAAGATAACATCTCCTGCTGGAAATTTCTTTCCTTTTGTATTTTGCATAATAACATCAGCACTTCAAAGAGATAAGAACAGTTCTTTTCTTTGGAAATCTTTCCCATCCTCCAGGGCATATGCTCTATGGACTCCATTCCTTTAGATACTGTTTTAATCATTAGTTCCCTGAGGCCACAGGTGCAGAGCATTCAGCCACTTGTTTTGTTGTTGTTGTTGTTTTTGCAAGGTGATGAGGTTAAGTGGCTTGCCCAAGATCACTCAGCTAGGTAATTATTAAATGACTGAGGTTGAATTTGAACTCAGTCCTTCTTGACTTCAGGGCCAGTGCTCTATTTACTGCACCACCTAGTTGCCCCCAGCCACTTGTTTTTTAAGGAAATACCATTGCAGACTTTATAAATTAGTAGGACACCACAAGGGATGGTGTAAAACACTAAATGTACAGGAAGAAATTACTTAAAATTCTAGAGAACTCATTATCCCACCCCCCCCTTAAAATGATTGCAGTTGATCATTTCCACTTTTCTTACTCTGTTTCTAATGCTAGCCATAGGAAAATTTAAAGTAGACAATTTCCCTTGCCTTCTCTTGATCCCCAGATGTTCCCTGCCTACCCCACCCTTCTCATGGATATGGTCTTTTTTCCTGGGGTAACTAGATGGGAGTGACAATAGAACACTTGGCCTGGAATCTGGAAGACTCATCTGCCTGAGATCAAATCTGGCTTCAGGTTTTTAATGGCTGTATTACCTTGGGTAAGTCACTTAACCCTGTTTGTCTCAGTTTTCTCATTTGTAAAATGAGCTAGAGAAAATAAATAGCAAACCAATACAAAATTGCTGCCAAGATAATCCCAAATAGCATTATGAAGTGTCTGATCTGATTGAAAAAAGACTGAATGTGTTTTCCTATCAATTTCCTCTCCTTCAAAATTTAGTTAAATGTATGTTATAGGGCTATTTGCTAGGTGAAAGTGGATGGCAATGGATTTAATAAGAAAAAAAATCATTTTTTTACTCATGGATTACTTAGCAAATGTGTTTCTTCCCAGAAAAAAAACTTTAACTTATTTACAATACTAAGGGATACTTGCAAAAATAGCAATTTAATGTGTTAGAGGAGATCAGCTGGACCTTTACCTTTGTGTATCTTTTGTCTTCAGGACTATATATCATATCAGGATGCATCTTCAAATTATTGAGCTGTTGTGTATTCTAAAATAGCCAACTGTTTGATAAAATACTTAAATCAGATGCTTAAAAATAACCTTGTCTGCACCTCACATCCATTAAAGTGTTACATGGACAGGGTGATTAAAATTTCCAACTCTCCTTTGCTCAGAATTTTTAGTTCAATCTCATTCAAGGACATCTGGGCAAACTCCAATTTTTTTTGCTGTGTCATGGTATCTTTAGCAACAGACTCAGTAGTGAACCTGTTTTTAAGTTCTAATCCAGTATAGAAGCAGATATACCTATATGAAACTCCATGTTGTATATTATGAGGGTATTTTTTTAAATATCATTCATTATAAGTGGTATATAAGGAGATGCAATTGAAAGAGCACTGTATTGGGAACTATAAGATCATTTTTGTTACTATCTTCCAAGGCGGCACTTAGTGCTTACTAAAGGCTTGTTGATTGACTAACTTCAAGCACACCTCATAAACTTGCTAAACCTCTTGAGACTCTTTGAAGATCTTTAAGATCCACTTTGGTATTTTATTTATGCTACTAAGTAAGAATATAAAAATAATCTCTGCATGCATTTTTTCCATTTGTGATTTCCATGTTTTGTGTGCTGTCTATATGAAATAAAAGAGAAATCAATTAGCAAAAATAAAGTAAAATAAAAAAATAAAATTTATAGTTAAATTAAGTGCAATGGGAACAGTAAGGCCAAAACTCAGCTGAAGATTATTTTGATCTACAGAAACAATAGAAGAAAAACATTTGGATGTCAGCTTTGTAGACATGATTTCACACCAATTGCATTGTTGTAATTTCTTTCTTTCTTTTTAAAAGAGGCAATCAGGATATGGTGACTTCTCCAGGGCTGTATAACTAGTGAGTGTAAGATACCAGATTTGAACTTAGTTTCATTCTGTCTTCAGGACCAGTGTGCTCTATCCACTTTCCCATCTGGCTAACCATCATTGTTTCAATTTCAAATGACTTTGCTACTAGAAACAAAACAGTACATCTTTTTAAACATCATGAACCTAAAAAGGAAGTATTAGGACATACTATCTGGATGCACCTAGTCCTAGAGGAAAGATGTTAACTGAGAGAATCAGAAACTGAGTGTTCTCAGAGATAGAATTAAAGAATATCTAGAACTTACAGACTTTCAGCAACATAGTGACAACAAGGATTTAGCATCTACTTAGAAGGATTAATCATTCCAAGTAAGAAGGTACCAACTGGCAGCAAGGGATGAGTTCATGCCTTTTTGTTCATGTCCTGGGGTCTCTGTCACTCTGTGAAAAGGTAGAATTATTTTTGCTACCCCTTCCTCTGATCCATCTATGTTTTCTTTCTTAGATAAAGACATTTCATGTGGTTTCAACTCTTGCCTTAAAGGGAATTTTTAAATCTTTCCAAGAGGGAGCTGAAATAGACACATGTTAGTGGAGAAGTTATTTATGTGAGATTGCCTCATAAATTTTGGGTATGTAGGCAGAAAATGATGTCCCCTTTACCATTTCTTTTATTAAGGAATTTTTAACAAAGAATCCCTTCAGGATGTTAGAAGACCTTGAACAGGTGTTCTGTCATGACTTTCAAGGACCATAAAATATTTTGCTAAAAACAAACAAACAAACAAACAACTTGTGTTGGCCTTTTACTTTCTATGCTGCCTAGATGAACTGCCTTCACAAAGCCTTTTCTGGTTCCCCTCTCTAGTTGCTAGCGAAGCCCCCTTCCTAAAACTGTATTGTATTCACTGTTCATATTCATAGTATATATTTATATATGTTGCTTTGTGCATTAGAATGTAAACTTCTCAAGGTCAAGCACAATATAAGTGTAACAAATGCTTGTTTATTGATTGATTATATTGTAAATTATATTGGATAAGTTTTAATAGGTACTGTATTAAAATCCTATGTGATAAATGCTTTACCCCTATATTCTCTAAAACCTATGTCTTCTTTTTAGGCTGAGCGGGAGGAGGTACAGCAAATAAGGAAACCAATTGCCTTGAAGGACATTCTGGAGAAATATGTTAAGGATATACATATAAGGGGAAGGAACACTTTGATAGAGAAAGCAAACCACAAAAGGTTTAGATGAGAATTTGAAGACTTCAGTAGACACCCACACTCCTGACATAGGCTAACTAATGCAGTCTCTTAAGAAATTGCCTTAGATTCATATTTCAGGGGAAAAAAAGTTTCAAACTCCTCCTCTTCTATTAAATCTTTTACCAGTACTGTTAACAACTAAGTACAAAGATAAGTTTCCTCTGTCAAAGAACAGAAATATGACCAAAACCAAACAAAACCAAAACAACAACAGCAGTGGTTAAATCATTAAAATAATACTTGGGGGATGAAAAAAAAGGCAGAAATACACAGACACACAGGTATATTGATTGAACTCTGGGGAGAAAGGGATGTTGAGAGCCACCTGCTGTGAACTTCACATTCTTGGAAAGTTGTCCAGGATGCTTAGACAGCTCCCAATCTCTCCACTCGTATGTGTCAGAACTTTGAACGCAAGCCTTTCTCTTGAGGAGGCCAGTAATCTTTCTGCTATTACACCATGCTGATAAATCATCAGTCCTCAAATCACAAAATCAGCAGTAAGAATTTATTTCTAAGGCATTTGTTTCTTCTTTTCTTAAAAGAAATTTAGAAAAATGCCCTTTAAAAATTAACTGGTAATATGGTAAATAGGTTTCTCTTCATTATCCAGAAGAGGGAAAATATACAAAGTTGTAAAAGATTGAATTCTGAGACTCAGTAAAAAAAAAAAAAATGAGTTCTGGATTAGAGTCAGAGGGGCCAGTACACATGCTTACTCTATTATTTGACATGTGTGTAACTTTGACAAGGTACTTAATTTCTCTATTTTCTCATGTGCAAAATGAAGAGTTTGATCCCTAGTGATTCAGGCACCGCTTAGATCCTACGAATTTGACAAAAACTACTTGCAAGTCTCCAAAAACGTTTTCTCTAGTTTATTGGAACAGTAAACAGTCCCTGTAAAGAGAGGCATGGTAAGCTCAGTGGTCTGTCATAGTTCTGTCATTGATCCTCTTTATGACCTCCGCAAACTCTTTATACTGTACTCTTTGGTGTTTCTATATTTTCAAAATGCAATAGGTTTTACTGCTTGGGGGTCTGATGGACAGTAATGAGATGATAACATTAGCAAATGGTTTTAAGCTAGATGCTAAAGGATCTTCTCTTAGAAAAAACAACTATTTCCAGGGCACCTATACTTTGAAAGCACCCTGTGACCCACGTGATTCTGATGTTTCTAAATTGAAAAGGTCATTTGAGGATAAAGGATCCCAATGTTCCTACTTCCTTAATTACAAGGAAAAAGAATAAAAAAAATTCAGGCTTTTCCTTTCTAGAACACAGAGATTTATCGGCATATTTTGGTACATAATGAAAAAAGGAAGATTTTTATCAAGTGTTTTTTTTAAGAAGGGATGCTACATTTGGCAGGGAATCCAGTAAGCAAAGATCCTAAACTGTTTTACCTTCATGAAGAAATCTGAAGTAGCTCTTTTATTCCTAGTGGTATCTTGTTGAGCAACCTTGTGCTCAGACCCAAACTAGAGGCCACAATTTTTTTTGCATTTAAGATGTATAAACAGGTATCGAATATTGCTTGGGGATTTATGTGGGATTCCTTTTTCATAACTGAATGAGATTAGGCAGTCTGAAACCATTGAACATACTTTTATAATTTTGTTTTTTAACTTTAAAAAATCAAAAGCAATACTTCCATGCAGACAACTTAGAGAAGTTGAAACTATGCCATGAGGACTCTTCAGTAGTCAGACACATATTTATTAGATGTATATGTATTTTTTTATTAGCTATACTATTATAGGGGATAAACAGAAAGCTTCCTTAACTACCCTATCCTCATCCTCTTTTTAATCACCCTGTTCTCTGCCATAGTTTCTCATCTTTTTGGGGGGAGGATGAAATAGCTGTTAATGTTATTAGACAAAAAAAGTTGTTTTTTTTCTTTTCATTGGAAAAATTCATGTTAATTATTCCTCTGCACCTGCCTAATGGGGCTGAAGTAATTCAATTGTCATATTGTTGTAGAGTGTCGCTTTGTGTAATGTATCACCCCTGCTGTTCCATTTAAAAAAAAAATTCTATACTCCTCCATTATTCAGCCAGGCCTAATGATTATTCCAGCATTAGTACATGCTGCACTGTTATTTTGATTTTAATTGACTTCACTTTTTTAATTAAGCACATTGGTTTTAACACTGTTGTTGACATGCACGGCTTTGTCATTATCAGTATTTGCCTCCATTTACATTCCATACCTATTGACATTTTGTTTAGATTCACTGTAAATGAGAAGAGCCACAGATACATTGAAATTTATTGACTCCAACATTAGTTCATATCTCATTCATTTATATCTAATAATCTGTGAAATATAAAAGGAAAAAAGTAGCTATTTGCTTTAAAAATTCTTTAATAATTGACTTGTCAAAGCTTTATAGGCAGATCCTCTTGTTCTCTTAGCCTACAAAAAAAATAGCTTGTAAATTACTAGAGAGATTTCATTTGAATTTGAGGCAACTTGTAATGAAAAGAACACATTTAACCCTTTGTTTAGATAGCGTTGGAACATTTTATATGCCCAGGCAATATAGAAACTTATGCCTAAATATATTTTTTCTGAGTCGGTGAATGAATTTAAGCTATCACTTTAGAAATAATTTTTTGCCTTCCATTTCTTTAATATGGTTTATTAAGAATAATTATGATGAACTGAAAATAGACATTATACTCAACATATAGTTTCTTTAAATAGTTGCTAATAAATTAGAATATAAAAACCCCACTTATTTGGGAAACATGGCCAAATGTCTATTCTTGAAAATATATTTCATCCATTTTTTACATTACAGGATAATAAATAATGGACTAGAGGGAAAAAAAAAGTTCCTAACCTTTCTAGCAGAGATGTTACACTTGACAACTGAAGGGGACAAGTGCTGTCCAAGCAGAGTCACTACAAATTTTAAAGCAAATTATGAACAAAATGAGGATTCTTCTCATTGCCACAGTTTTCAAATAGACTGGTAATCAAGTACTATGAAACTCCCCAAACATCATAGACATACCTTATTCCAGGGAGGGTTAATGTGAGGACTCTTTCTTTCCCTGCCCACCCCCATTTCCATTTCTGTTGTGTTAAGGGACATGAATGAATGAAAGGGTGAATGAATAGGTCACATGGGACTTAGCTGCCATTTGGTCATCCAAAGGACAGAGGACAAAGATTTAAAAGTGGGCCCTTCTGCCCCTGTTTGCTGCAGCTTCATTGCCCCAGCCCTGATTGTTGATGAGCCTCACAGCCTCCCTGTTCCCTGGGATTTATGTTCAACCTCTCCTTCTGCCTTGGTGTGCTTGACCTGGGTCTATTAGCATAACTTCCATTCTAGTGACAACATGAATAAAAGATTACTGGTGTGACCTCAGAAAGTGCTAAGATAGTATTGATGTAATGAGCCCAGATTTCACTGTCTTATGCAAGGCTGTACAATGGCAATCTTAATAAAAGGTTAAACAGCATTATAATATGTTCCTGTCTTTTAGTTCTCCGAAATCTCTCTATGATGTGCTTTCTGTGTGCTTACTGAAAAATAAAAATAAAAATAAAAAGCCCATTTGTTGTCATCATTATGGCAAATTCTTTATTTTACTCTATTTGAACTTTATGTTTTTTTTTCTTGACTTTTGAATGCATATTGGTTATGCTAATTAGGGGCACCTGCCTCTAACTTGAATACCCTCTAACCAAATCATAAGCATTACATCTCAACACTCCTCTCATTCTCTGAAAAAATATCTCAATTTTTCTGTCCTCTAAGACCTTCCTTCTTTGACTTTAAGAATCCAAAGGAAGCCTAGCTCATGGGTTATTAATCTTTTTTGTGTCATCAATGCTTTTTTGTACATTGATAAACTCTGAGGATTCTTTCACAGAATAATGTCTTTAAATGCACGAAATACATAGGATTGAAAAGGGAATCAATTATATTGAAATAGTTATAAAATATATATTTTAAAACTGCACTGATCTTAGTTTAAGAACTTTTTGGTCTAAATAAAAAAACAAAACAAATTCAATTTCTTTCCCATACCTAAGCTATATAACAATGCCTAGGTCCATTTTCTATGGCCACCATTCTAAAGGGTGAAGGTAATTTTTTCAGGAATCTCAGACATGGAAATACCTTCTTTCCAAATGCTGTGATCCCCACAAGTACAATGCAATGTGTTATAAGAGCAGATGAAGAAGATTAAAGAATATCATTCTGTTCTTCCTGGACAGGAAACTGTCCGAATTTGAAATATCAAACTCTCATCACTGTTTTCCTTGGATGTACAGTTCTCTCTGAAAGCATTTGTGAAAGAAAGAGCTAAATATGCAGGAAGGCAGAGAGGGACAAGAATGTAGCAGTCACACTTCTGAAGTAATATAGCACCTTGCCAACAGCATCTTTTATTATATTTTTTCTATTAAAAAACCCTACCATACCACTAAAGTAACATCATCTTTTTTTCACATGTGGGAAATGGCATTTTTATTAATACTTCTCTTAGATTCCACATTACAAGAGCTGCCTTGGTATTTTGTTGTTGTTGTTGTTGTTGTTGTGTGTTGTTTGTTTGTCTTCATTCATTGCAAAGGACAGTGGCCTAACTAGTCCCTGGAAGTGTGACAGAATGTTAACACTTCATACTCTACACTTTGGCAAGTAGAAGAAAAAAGTCCAATAATCAGCAATTTTTTTCCAACTCATTCTTCTCAAACCTTAGCTATCTTGCTTGACACATTGGTCATGTCATATTGCATCCTGTCAGAAGAGGGAAAACAGGATGAAGATTTCTAAATATCCAGTATGCTGCATTGATCAAATCATGTCTTGTTGAAGCATTGTATCCTTAACATAACAGAAAGTGACATGATCTGATTTGACATGATTTTATGCAAGTGAGCATATAATGTCAAGGATATGAAATATTAGTAAGCAAATATTTACAACTTTAAGTCAATTAAACTGCTTTATTGTAGTGTGGTTTTTCAGTAAAAGAAAACTAAATCTTTTTGTGTCTTCCCAACCTTGAAAGGAGAACTGGTTTCTGAAAAAAAAATAATACAGAATATTCACTCGGGTTACTGAATTGTGATAGGTGATTCATAGGAGAATACAGAAATAAACACTAACTCAATAATTGTCTTCCATAATCCTTGTGCATTAGTGTTGGGGTGGGTGATGTTGTACAAAGGATTTCATTGGTGTGGGTAACTCTCAATGTGGATCTTATTCCAACAAGATAAGTAAGGAGATCAGTTCTGGAAAGGTGTACTATATTCAGGGTCACCAAACTAGAGTAGTCAGGTAGCACTTGAATTCAATTTCCCATGCTCTAAATACAGTTTCTCTTTCCATTATTCCATGATGCATCTCAAACAATATAATGATGTTTAACCTATTAACTTCCATGAACCCCAATTTCTTTATCTATCAAATAAGAATTTATGAAGATCATAGAATGAGATTAAGATTAAATAACTTCAAAAAAGTTGTTTTGGAAGGATCAAATGAAATAATAAAGTATTTCACAAACATTAACATCCCATGAGAGCTGTTATAATTTTTTAATATTCTTATTCTTTTATTATTTAAGGCAATGAATGGGATTTAGTGACTTGCCCAAGGTCATATGGCTAGATAATTATTAAGCGTCTGAGACAGGATTTGAACTCAGGGACCCCTGATTCCAGAGCTGGTGCTTTATCCACTGCACCACCTTACTGCCCCTTTAATATTCTTATTCTTAAGGTAGGTAGGTGATGTAGTAGATAGAGGGCTGGGCCTAGAATCAGGAAGACCCATCTTGCTAAGTTCAAATTCAGCCCCTGACACTTACAAGCTGTGTGACTTTGAAAAAGTCATTTAATCCTGTTTGATTCAGTTTCTTCATCTATAAATTGAACTTAACAAGAAAATGACAAAGCACATTAATATCTCTACTAAGAAAATCCCAAAAGGGGGGTCACCACTGAAAAACTACTTAATAGAAATATCAATTTGTTCTTATAATTGATTGAATTCAGATAGAGATACTCAAGCATATGTTGTATCTATTATTCTTTTATGATTAAAGCTTGGTGCTTTATTATTAATAATAACAGTCACTCATATGAAACTTTTAGAGAAAAAAAAACAAAGGTCCCAGAAACAAAATGTCAAGAAAAGAGTTTCTAAATCATAACTATCATGTCATTTAATGGATTGGAACTGAACAATAATGAATATTGAATCCAAAGATATACCTATCAGGAAAAAAAATGATACTGACTGCCCAAGAAATTCAAACATCTTCCAGGCCCAAGTAGCCATGGTCTTAGGATATTTAGAAAAGTTTCAACATACATATAGTTCTTCAAATCTTTTTGTTCCTTCTATTACAAATGATCTAGACTACCAACATACCATCTGCATACAATGAAAGTATCTGCTTACCCTGTCCAGTATGGGTTAATGGCAGTCACTTGTTTGGAAAAAAAGTAAAACATCATTAAGATCTTTTCAAGAAAGCATTACAGCAATTAATTCTAGTAAGCATAACTTTGAAGGCCAGAATACATGGATGAAATGCAAAGACAAAATTTAAAATTACTTGAAAAGTATTAACTTCATGCTTAGGAATATATACATATATTTATACATACATACATATATACATATAAATATATATTTATATGTAATGTTCACCCTACATCTTGATAGATAAATGTAATATTCAGAATGTAGAAGAATAGAATATTTGGACCATTTTCTGATACCATATTTCCTTGAAAATAAGTTCTACAATGATTTTTCAGGATGCTCATAATTTAAACCCTATGTACAAAATAAACCCTAGTTAAAATCATCAGCCAGAAGGATGCATTTAGTATGTCTATCGTATTTCTAATCATGAAATAATATTAATATGTAATTAAATATAAATAAATAATATTATTTACATTAATACTTAAATGATAATATAGATTATAATTATTTGTAAATACCCAAGTGGGCATCTTTAGACAAGAAGTAACCATCTATGTAAACAGATGAACTAGGAACTTATTGCCAAATGACTAATCAGAGTACAGACACATCATATAGATAAGATAGGTACTTGATGACATCTGGATGGATGGAAAGAAAACCTCACTACTATTCATTGCTAAAGGCAAGAAAGATATGATTGAACTTGTTTCAGGCATTTATGTTGTTGAAACCAAAAAAGCTTAGTGTACATAAGCAGTTTTAAAGAAATAGGTCAATTTAATGCTGCCACTTGTTTTGTGAGGTGTTCAGAGAGGTCTGCTAGTCTGATATTCAGCCAGCACTCACCATGCTAAAACATGAAGAACTTCCTTGAAGAGAGAAGAATAGATCAAATAATGATTCCTGTGCAATGACATCTCCAAACTCTTGATATTGTAATAAATAAGACATTCAAGGATCATTTGAACATGGATATCAATAACTACATTGAAATGGAATCTTGTGAAGCCTAGCCAGCAAGAAGTGGTGACTTAGGTGAAGAATTCATGGAATAAAATCGCTGACAAGTATGTTGTCAAGGCACTATGGGCAGGTTCCGTGGACAAGAACTGCTCTTTTAAAGGGAACTCTATTGCTGGGCATGAGCTATCATGGGGGGAGGGAACAATAGTTTTATAGGAAATGGAGTCACAAAAAAATTAGACTGGAATTCAGGTTTTGAAGATTATGATGATGTTCCAGAAGATTATATAGCTATATTTGATTAAATGTTTATTTTTTTACATGAATGAATGTAGATTTTTAAACATGAATAAAAGAATAAATGTAGATCGTTATACATGAAAACTAAGATGCCCTGGAAAATAATCCCTAATGCATATTTTGGAGCAAAAATAAATATGAGACTAAGACTAATTTTGGGGGAAATAATGGTAATCATGATGAAAGTGATCTGGCTCAAATTGTTCAGTATGACCTGTGTATGGCAAAAATGTGAAAAGAAAAAGGTTTTAGTAAATCATGCAACGTTAATAGTTCAACTGCAGAGGCATGCAGAAATGTTTAGTTTCTGATATTTAGGATATGATAAATTTTTTAGAAAAATTTTCAATATCATATCAGATTGCTGGAGAGATACTCTTTAATTCATTTTTCACAATTAGCTAAAAGAGTGAATAATCAAAAGTGAACCCAAAGATATCAATGGAGTGTCCAGATGGTATTTTTAAGCCCAAGATTTATGATAGTCTTTTCAGTCCACAAATCTAAAACAAAGACATGGATGGGGAAGTAACCTCAGATGAACAAAGAAGCAATCCATAGGACAACCCATAAAGCAAGATACAGAAGTAATTGACATGGTTGACAAAATAATTTTTATAGACGCAAACACTGAAATTGATCCTACAGACTCTACTAGATTTGTAAGATTTAACCCGTTTTGAATAGTCCAAGTAATAGTGAGCCCTTTTCCAGGGACAACCTTGAAGTGAAGAGTAATTATCTAGACCTGCTGCACATTTAATTTTGGCCAGACAAATCACTCCTTTTGAGAGGTAACGGAGTATGCATTTAACTTGAAGTGATTAACATTTACCTGATAACCTTCTCCTTTCTTCCTTATCCAATTCCCAATTTTCCACCCTGGTGACACCAGTGGGAGATCATTCTAAGACAGTGCAGGCTTTTGTACAAAGTGTTCTTCACATTGATTACTGAAATGAGCACAACTATTTGATTGTGAATGCACTTTCTAATCATAATGTCTTAGGTCATAAGGCATAACTATGTCAAAGAGATCTCTTTTAATTTGAGATTAAAAAATGTAGTATGAGTAAATAGTAGATTTTTCTCATACAGAAATGTATTATCATGACATTGACTCTTCTAACATATCAAACTTCAGTTTTCGAAAAGAAAGGTTATAAATGTGATGAGAAATGCAAATATGAGCTGGTAGAAGAAAATGAATAAACAAACATTCAAAGATAGATAATATAGTCAATAAAGCATTTCTTAAAAATATTCCAGACAATTATGCTTGTACCTGGTTTTCATAATGTGTATTTCTTTTATATGACTTAAGTTGAGGCTTCTTTCTTTTTGTTACTATTAGCCTTACTTGTCCAGTTGTTTATTAATAATTTGAATTTGACCTACCTACACCTGTTTCCTGTCCTTTGAGTGGGAATAATATGACAGTTTCTCCATTTCTTCTTTACAGATATATAAAAACAAATTTGATTATAAATATCAGTTCTTTGAACTCTTCAGAAGAATATGGTTAATAGTTTTCTTATGTATTATTCAATTTGCATTCTACTTTTTAGAGTAAGTCCATCAGACCAAGAAGCCAATAATGAGGTTCATATGTCACAGTAAGGATTAAAGATGGATATTACCAAACCAATCAGAAGATGACTAAAAAAATTAAAGATGAAAATTTTCTTACTTTTTGACATGAAAATTGTTGCTAATGACCAGAAGATAAAAAGGCAAAGGGTAGTGAAGGAAAACTTGTTTGAGTGAGGGGGACTGTGCTAAGTCACCAGCCTCACTTTCTCCTCCAGAGTCATCTGGATCCAGGGGTCAGATATGAAATAGAATGACTGAAAGATGGCCCAGGATGTGAGGCAATCAGGGAAAAGTGACTTGCCCAAGATCACACAACTAGTAAGTGTTAAGTGTCTGAGGCTGGATTTAAACTTCCACCTGACTCCAGGGTGAGTGCTTTATCCACTGCATCACCTAACTGCTCTTAGGAAATTTTTATGTTTTTTAAAAGTTTAGCAATAGAAACTGTTGAAAAGTTGATTTAGCATGACTTATTTAGGGAAAAAAAAGTGAAAAATTATATTTGTTTATTTGATTTCCTTTAAAGGGCAGTTGGAGGAAACTGAAGAAAGTACATTAGTTCTTATGGCTAATTGCTGTAATTGCTACAGTATGATTAGCGACCCATGATATAATGTCTTATTATAATTCCTATTTGCTCATTTGAAAGTCTATAATGTGTTTCATAAAAATATAGCTGGTATGGCAGTGAAATAAGCATGACCTAAAAAACCACTTATCTTGCTTCATGTAGAAACCAAGTAACCTGGACATCTATGTTGCTAGACTTCATGGAATTTATGAAGTCAGTTGAGGGTCAGGTTAGTGTATACAAACCACAGAGCCACTCAACAGCAGCATTACCACTTTCTATTAAACTTTGGCACCAATCCAACTAAAAGGTAAAGTGGTATCCTGTACACAAAATGCATACAACTTTATACATAAAGAAAACTAACATCACATTTCCCTCCTTCAGCGGTTTCCTGTGAGAGAACTATGGAGCAATCCATAAAGGAAGCTTGAGGGAATAAAAGAATGAAGGAAGTCTTAAACCCTTGCTTAAAAGGATGAACATAAATCCAAATAAAGTTTTCGCTAATGTTTGGATCTTCTTGAATATCCAAATTCTTTGAAAATTATCTTGATATTGAATTGCATTTTTTTCTTTTGACTCTCTTGTATCTCATGGAGATCCCTCTTGACTCGAGAGCCCTGTTTATTGTACTTTTGTGCAATGTTTTCATAGTTTGCCCTCAAGATTCTTATGATTCACATCATGCTTCACAACCCTTCAATACCTATCACTTTGACCCTGACTTTGACTTCCCTACTACAAAATATTTTTTGTTCCTTGACCTAGGAACACACTCCACAAAAATTCATCAAATTGTTGGTGTATTCTTTGTCATTGTCCTTGAGAGACCCCCACTGGGAACTTGGGGAATGAGTATATCAGAGAAAAATTTGATATGGAAGAACCTACCCACGTAATCAAAACTGCTAAAACTTCCATAACCTTCCACATCTGTGAGTCAACTTTTAGAGACTAATGTAGAGACTGGATTGTACCATTAATAGGTACAAATTTATGAAAATTATACTTGGCTAAATAGTTTCATCTGGATATTAAAATAACTGTCATTATTTTATTAGAAATGTAATAAACCATCAACAGAAATTAGCCCAATGTTATCTTACATTGTGTATATCAGCAAAATTATTATTTCAAATGTAAATTTTAAAATTCAGTGTATCAGTTTGGCTTTTATCTAGAGCAAATAGAAGCAATTTAGATAGAGAAAGAATGACATCACTAGCATTATTAAAAGAAGGAATGATCTTCTGAAATCCCTAAAGGTGTCATCTTATTAGTAAGATAATAATCTTTTCAGAGTATTTGCAATGAAACACACTACAAAGAATAAGTCTATCCAAATTAAAGGAGTATACATTTGGGGAAACACCTAGGTGAAAAAAGAAAGTGGAGCTGATATATTTGGATAACTAAAATCAAAGTTCCAGATGAAGAGGCTTATTGGAAAGAAACCCTTAGGAATGAGCCTGTTTCTAAGAAGTTGTTCGGTTATGGTAAAAGATCACAAAGCCTATGAATCATTTTAATACTGGCACTCTATGACACACCACATACATCTTTTAAAACTTGTCCTTTTTCTCAAAAGAAATAATTTCCTCAAGCACAACTAAAGTGAGTCTCCATTGAGTAAAGATACACCTTAAATTCAGGAGATCTAAATACTTATTAAATATATAGAAACATTCCTGTGTAGAAAATATTTTTCTAAGCACTATGAAAAATAGAAACCTCATACAATAGCTTGGTGCTCTATGTAAGAAAGGATTAGAGAAGAGAAAGGAAGGGGAGGAAAGGAGAGAGGAGAAAGAAAAGAGAGAGGGATAGGAGAGGAAAGAGAAAAGTAAAGAGAAGAGAAAATAGAGGAATGAGGAGGAAAGGGGAGAAAAAGGAGAAGAGCTAAAAAAATGAATTAGAGAAGAAACTCTTCTGTCATTTTTCTTACTCCTTGAACTGAGTATTTGATGTGGAGTATGATGCTATCCTTCTGATTCTCACTTTGCTTGACAATAGTATTTCTTCAGCAGTTTAAGGTGTCATTTAATAAAAGTCATCATTAACTTTGCTTCTGGGATACATATACACGTATATAAGAGGACATTTAAATATTAAATTATGACAATTCTCATGAAATTAACATTTGATGAAAAGGAAATATATTAAACCTTTGATACTTATTTGTGTATGGATGAGTTATTTTCTTCCAAATGAAAAACCCACCCTCCTTACATGGCTTTGCAAATTGACACATTCTCAAAGGACTAGTGTTGTTGAGATAAAATAAATTATACAGGTATGCATATATATATGCATAAGAACCCAACATATACATAAATATATGCATACACATTTGTGTGTACATATCTGTGTATACATGTGTACAAAACTCTATGTTTTTGATTCAGTAAATTATTGTGTGTCCACAATGTAAGGAATTTATACCATTTGGCATTGTTCACATTCCCTCTGATTACTCAATAAATTGTTCTGACAATGGAAAAGAGGCAAAGGCAAGGTGTTTATAAAGAAATTTGAAAATAAATAAGAGTTCTATAGTTCAATGCAAATATTGAGGGCGATCTCGGTTTGAGTGCTCTCCACACACATGAGCTGTGAACTATCCTTATTATATAATTCATGTCTGGATGTTACTTATCTCATCTGGAAAAGGGAGAGAGTCACACTTATAATATACTATGTATCTCAGAATTGGTTTAGGAATCAAATGAAATACATGTCTACAAATGCACATATTCATAGACAGTTCTCACCTTACTAATTCATCAACCTCTTTTTTTTTTTATTTTTATTTTTTAGGTTTTTGCAGGGCAAACGGGGTTAAGTGGCTTGCCCAAGGCCACACAGCTAGGTAATTATTAAGTGTCTGAGACAGGATGAACCCAGGTATCTTGACTCCAAGGCCAGTGCTTTATCCACTATGCCACCTAGCCACCCCCTCACTTTACTAATTCATACACAAATTTGACTTTAAAGAATTCTGAAAGAAAACTGCATTCCAAAAAACCAAACAAATCAAATTCTCCTATGTTGACTCCACCCCTGCCTCTCATCTCTGTCATCTGAGACCTCTCACCCATACTCACTCCAACCTCCCACCAAAATACATAAATATACCCTCCAAGTGAAAGCAGAAGAATGGAGCATGGCCAGACTTTTGAGACACTCCACCTACCTGCTTACATGACAGGCCCTCAGTTGTCTGTCTTATGTCTTTTTTGCCAGTCTTGAGTGTAGGTATGCAGTCCCTATGTGTCTGCACTTTTCCACCCTTCTCCATGCCCTAATCCATCCCCTCCATTCTAATTTTCTTCCTCTAGGTTCTGACCAAGTCTCCTGGTGTCTGGCCATGGTCTTGGATATACCTCCTCCTGGTTCCATTTCTCTGCCTCCAGTCTGTATGTGTCCTTGAACTATTTGCTGGGGCCTAGAAGAACTAAGGTGTTCTAAAGAGAATTGAAGAAATAAAGTTTTGGAAATGTTAATTCTGAAATACCTCTAGATATTTAGGTGGAAGCACCTAGAGAATAGCTATTAATAGGAGTCTAGAGATGAGAATAATTTTATAGAAGACATATTCAATCTTCCTCTTGCTATTATATGTCTATATATTCCCACACATCAGCTTATACACATACACACACACACACACACACACACACACACACACACACACACACACACACACACACACATGAGTATAGAGATAGAAGAGGAACTACACTAGAACTTTGGAAAATGTTTACATTGATAAGAAAAAAGAAGATGATGAAGGAAAGGAAGCTGAGAAAGAGTTGTCCTATAAAATAGAAGAGGGGCAGCTAGGTGGTTCAGTGGGTCAAGCACTGGCCCTGGAGTCAGGTGGATATGAGTTCAAATTCAGTCTCAGACACTTGATATTTACTAGCTGTGTGACCTTTGGCTAGTCACTTTACCCTATTGCCTTGTCAAAAAATCAAACCAAAACAAAGAAACAAACAAAAATAACCCCCTCAAAACAATAGAGTAGAAAAGAACTAAGAACAATGTCATGGAAACCCAATGTAGAGTTAGCATCCTGGAGAAAGAGGCATTCTATACTGTCAAATGTGGTTAAATCATTAAGAAGAATGAAAAATGCTATTAAGATATTGTTGATATCCTTGTACAGGGAAGTTTCATTGAATTTGAGGATGGAAGTCAGTTTGCAGGAGATTGAAGGAGTGAGGAGGAGTTGAGACAGTGTAGGAAAGAATTATAGACAGTGTAGGTGGGAAATATAAAAATCCTCTCTAGGAGTTTGGCTATGAAAAAGAACACAACAGAGGCCTGGATTGAAAGCTTGAATAAAATGTCAGAGTCAAATGAAGGTACTTTTTTTTTTTTTTTAGACTGAGGAGATTTGGGTTTAGTTTTGTAGGTGGGGAAACAAAGACCCAAAAGATAAGAAGAATCTAATAATGAGAGAAATAAATTACCTAGGTCAATCTAAAATAATTCTTTTAAAATTTTTGGTCATCTCATCAATCAATAAATTTTAGATGGAAAGTAGGTTTTTATTAAAAGTGTGAAGTACATATGTACAAGTACACATGAGTGGTGGATTGTTTCTTGAGTGGTAAACAGGAATATCTCTTAAAATAGTTTGCTTTTTTTTAAAAAAAGGTAGAGTTTAAATACATATGATCCTATGTGCCAGTTACTATGACCATTAGTTGTTTTTCAGTAATTTCAGTCATGTCCAACTCTTCATGACCCCATTTGGGATATTATTGTCAAAGATACTCAATTGGTTTGCCATTTCTTTCTTCAGATCGTTTCACAGATGAGGAAAGGAGGAAAATAGGATTAGGGTCATATAGCTAGTACACGCCTGAGGTCAGATTTTAATTCAGGAGCCAAGGTCTTCTTGACTTCAGGTCTGATATTCTAGCAACTGTACAACTGAGCAGTCATGGTCATTGGACCAGAATATGAAAGGAGATGATAAGCCAGTGAGTGAATTTCTTTCACCCTATTAAAAAAAAAACCTACGTTTTACTTTATTGCTCAAGCGAGTCTATATTTTGTGGGGGGAGGGGGTATTCTGTTTACTCTTAAACAAAAATATTTTATTAATGTATAAAAAATTATTTGTACAAAAAGATAATAAACATTTAAAAAAAGTAATAATCGGGGCGGCTAGGTGGTGTCAGTGGATAAAGCACCGGCCCTGGAGTCAGGAGTACCTGGGTTCAAATCTGATCTCAGACACTTAATAATTACCTAGCTGTGTAGCCTTGGGCAAGCCACTTAACCCCATTTGCCTTGCAAAAAAACCTAAAAAAAAGTTATAATCAATCTAACCTTCAAATTAATGAGCATTAAGGGCACTCTGAAGATTTGGCCAAGCATCTAACTGTGACATATACCAATAAATTACCCCTAACACATTATTAATAGGTCAGAGTTTCCTTGTGCTGAACTTTGGCAATGCTTATTGTAAAACACTTTCAGCAGACTCTTCACAGCCAACTGGTTGCATTTGATGGTTAAAATGAGAAAAAAAAACAAGTGTTTTATAGAAGCAGATATGGAGGATAGGTAGCTCTTAGAAGAATGGTTAGCCTTCTTGCCTTGACATAAGAAAGATGGTAAATAGTTTATCTATTTTAGAACCAGACTACCTTTTGTCATTTGAGATAAAAAATCTTCTTTGGGAGAAACTTAAATTCACATTTTTTTTTGCTTATAGGAATCAATCATCTGATTTGGATTTAAGACACTGAGATGACATGCTTCCCCCATCCCCCACTTCCAGTTTATTTTGGAAGCATTTTTACTCTTTTAAATAATCTCACATTTTTCATTAATAGAGTTGTGTTTTCGCATCCAATCTAACAAAATTATTTACCAATTTATTTAAATTTTTGACTAATGAGTCAGAATTCTCTCTCCTCTAATAACGTAATCAATGTATAGGACCAAAAAGGTCCCTGAAAATTGTAGTTGGGAAGGGCTGCTTTCTCTCATTAAGGACTCAAAGATCAAAGCAAAAGGGACAAATTGTCTCCCTGGGTCATTTGAATAGAGGATGGTCTTACTGGAACACAAAGGAACTGGATATTACCCTATCTAAAGGCCACCTGCCTCTTAGTGTGACCATCCTCTTTTCATTTGAAGGTTAATATGAGAAAAAACAAGTGTTTTATAGAAGCAGATGTGGAGGAGGGTAGCTTCTAGAAGAATGGTAGCTTCAAAGCTTTACATCAAAATCTCACTCAAAGGGGATGGGTCATTCCCTTTTACTACAGATATTTGCTCTTACTTAGTTACATGATAGTTTACATTGGGCATATTCCAAAAAAACTTAATTTTTCACAATTCTTTATAAAGCCAAACAACAGAAAAGAAGTTCTGAAACTATTAAATTGAAGTATAAATGGGTAAGAAATGGCTCAAAATCTGAAAAATGAATGTGGTCACTTTGACATTTTGCTAATCTGTATTAGTAATTAATTACATGCAGAAACAACACAAATTTTCATTCTGAGGAAAACATTTCTGAAAGTATATACCTCTTCTTTTAAAGATGAAAGCATTGTAGAGTGAGTAAATTGCTGAGCAAGGAGTCAAGAAAGCATGGGTTCAGGCAACATCCTAGGACTTCTTGAGATCTATAAAGCAAAGGAATAGAAATAGTTGATCTCTAAAGCCACTTCCAACTCAAAAATTCTATAAGCTCTGGTCTATTGAAATATCTTGGTTTTCATGTGATGTACATTCATGGAATGAGTATCTTCATCAGATATTCTTCACATTCATGTAATAGCAGATGCCTCCTTTACTCATAGCTGTCCTTTATATGGTATTTTAAGTTTTACAAATAATATTCATACAAACACAGGAAATAGATATTATTATTCTCACTTTATAAGTGAGGAAACTGAGGTAGTTTGAATTTTAGTGAATTGTCCAGCATTTCATATCTAAGTGTCTGAGGTCAAAGTTAAACTCAGGCCCTTCTAACTCTAAGCTCATTGCATCATGGAATACTTAAAAATAAAATTTACAAATGTCAGTATTGGATGAATTTAGGGCACAGTAAGATACAAGACAGTTCCACTGATAATAGTTATTAACTGTGTGATTCTGGGATGCTCATCAGTAAAGAGGAAATAATAAATTAATAAAGGACCAATCTCCAGTTGAGATGCACTAGATTTGTCTGGTTTCTGACACATATTGTATACTTAATGAGCAAATGTCTTGAGGTCTTTGACAAATCTCTTTTAATAGTAAGTTGGAAATAAGTGCCAATCTGTAGTAGTAGTAGTGAGAACCCAATGAAATCCCCAGATCAAACCAATATATATATATATATATATTTACAGAATTTCCCATTGCTTATTTTTGAACACTGCAATTATATGAATGGAGTATTTTAATGAAATAGCCATAGCTTTTCAGTCTGCACAAGATAATACGTTTTCAGAGGCATCCACTAAGTCTCTCAGGTCTTTTAGAGGACATGAGAATCAGATTACTAATAGCCAACCAATAACAAACTGAGACTGTTCTGAGTTCATTCAGGATGTCCCCACATTGCAGAGGATGTTCTTCTAAATGAGACTTATTATATGATCCTTAGCACCCTTTGCCTCCCTGGCTTCCTATTCTCAGTGTCAATGATAATCAAGGTCGTGACATTTCTCCCAACAGTCCGTTATTGATCCCTCACTTCTGTTTTGTTTTGAAAATGTAAAAGAGTCGTTCAGTGGCTAAATATCAATACTGTGAAAAATGGGAGCCTGTCAAGAAGAGCCATTTGCAGCCTCCCATGCTGCAGACGCTCAAGCTGGTTACTCAGCTCAGCAGATACGTGGGATGCACTTGACTGGAGGAAGATGGACTGCAAATAAATTATTAAGCTTTTCCAACCGATGGATGGGACATTTTCACATAGACTGCAATGCGTGTCATCACATACAGTCAAAGGATAAACAGGCATGGACCAGCTTGACAGAAATTGATAGTGACTTGTGCATCCTTATTCATATCCAGTTCTTTCCAGATTGAGGCCGACTTACACAGCCAACTCTGTAATAATATGGCACCAACCTATGCATGGCTCCCAACTTCTTTAGAATGCACTAATTGAAAAAGGAACTTCAATTTGCTGACTCAAGTATCCTGCTATTAACATTCTGAATAACCTAATAAGTCTTTCTTCTTCTCTCCCCCCACATCTCTCTGTTTCTGTGTCTCTATCTCTCCTCTCTCTCTCTCTCTCTCTCTCTCTCTCTCTCTCATCGCTCTCTCTCTCTTTCTCTCTCTCTCTCTGTCTCTCTCTGTCTCTGTGTGTGTGTCTCTCTGTCTCATGTCTGTCTGTCTGTCTGTCTCGCCGCCCCCCCCCCCCGTTTATCTCAGGTGAAGGAAGGAACATAAGCATAAGAGTGAGTTAAATATTAAGGTATGTAAGTCAGAATTTCTACCCAAGCATACCAGGATGGATATTTAGATCAAACCTGTTTTTCCACATAGGTATGTGCATATGTGTGTGCGTTCATACAAACATGCACACATATAAAAACATGCATGTGCGCATATATGCAGAGCCATAAATACAGTAGATCCATTCATGTGTACATATGCACACATACATAATATATTCATATATAAATACATATACATGCATGCATACATATATATATGTATGTATGTATGTATATATATATATATATATATATATATATATATATATATATATATATATATACAGACACATACCTAAAAACATAGGACAGTTTAGGAAAAGGGACAATAACATGTTTTGAAATTATTACTTTAGGCAGGAAGGGGAGCAGTAGAAAAATTCTGAAGGATCATGGGAAGGAAACCATAAAGATCATGAGCCTTTCAGTGTAAAATTTAGTCAAAATTCAGAGAAGGGGTTAATACAATAAAGTTTGTTAAATTTGTCTCTCAAATCCTATTCAGTGATTGAACAAGGTTGCCATGAGGATAGGGGACAAGGAGTTTCATTTCATTCCCCCCCCCCAATTTAAAAATAAAGAGTCTGAAGGAGAAAAGTAGATGTATTTGTATCTTTAGACAAAATTTACGTTAACACCACTCAAAGGATCTTGTTAAACAAAATGGCTTTTATAGGTGACAACAGCGACATCCTGCAGATTGATGTCTTTGGTAGACACAACAGTGCCTTCTTATTAAAAGGCAGTGCCCTATTGTATACAAGATTTCGTTGAAGCCTAACATGACTATCAGATTTAACCACTATCTGTAAACTTGTCTCACAATGGTCAATTTGTCCAAAATCTTGTTAAATGTTTACAATACAAAGGAAAGGAAAAACATGGTTCCTTCCCTGAAAGGAAGTCATATTTTAATGGTGAAGATGGCATGGCAATAACTATAAATATGCCTATATTTATATTTATATTTATATCTATATATCTCCATAGAGACATTCTATACCATTACTGAAGATGATGGGAATGACAACTAACCTTTACATAACATTAATATATGCTAGACTGTCTTCTAAGTGCTTTGCAAATATTTTCTCATTGATTCTCAAAATATCCCTGAGAGTTGGTCTCCTCATTTTATAGTCAAGACAACTGAAACAAACTAAGGTTAAAGGACTTGCTCAGGGTCACATTGCTAGTAAGTAAATCTGATATCAGATTTAAACTCATGTCTTGCTTACTCCAGGTTCAACCCTATATCCATTGTACAACCTAGTCACCCTATAGATATAGACATGGCTAAAATATAAATGTAGATACATATATTTGGCTTATAATATAATCTCTAAGAATTTTCATTGCCAAGTTAATTTAATAAACTATTTTATCTTTCATGTTTTTTCTCCATTTCCTCATATATTCATGCCTATATGTATATATATATATACAAATATATCTATATAGTATATAGTGTATATAACATAAGCATGTTTATATAATTGTGTGTGTTCATATCTATATCTATAAATAAAGGCTGTCTCAGAGGAAGGCAGCAGCAGTGCAGTGAATTGAGAAAGGAGTCTTGAGAAGCTGGAATTTGAGCTGAGTCTTTAAGTAAGGCAGGAGGAGACAGAAGTGAGGAGAGAGAGAACATTCTAGATCCACATGGAGCCATCAGAGGCAGTAGTTGGAGCTCTATGTGTTCCTCTGTGAGGAGTAGCATGAAGATTAGTATGACTTGACCATAAAGTATCTTACGGTGAATAAAGTCAAAGAAGAATGAAGTGGTAGGAAGAAGCCAGGTTTCAAAGGCTTCAGATGAAAGCAAAGGATGTAGTAGGCAGTCACTGGAATTTATTTAGCAGTGGAATGACATAGCCAGTTCTGTATTTTGATTTGGGGGGGGGGGAGCAAACATAAAAAATGAATTTAGGCAACAAATTAGAGAAGAATTAAGTTTGGAAAGTCTTTAGGAAGGAAGAGCAATCAGTGGTATTGAAATTCAAAAGAAGAACTAAGAATAGATAAATAAAACTGAAAAAAAAAAACTAGAGAGAGTCGATAATTGAATGCATGGGAGTTGATGAGATCATCAAGTGATTTAGTATATATCCAGAAAAGTGGAGAGGATCTGGAACTTTGTGGGCACTCCCCATTAGCAAGAATAACATGGATGAAGAATAAGCAAAGAAAACTAAAAATGAATTGTAACTCAATCTAGTGAAGTTTGTATACTGTTTTTTAGTAAAAATATTATTTCATCTGGTAAATCCCTTGTGCATAATTTTTCTGAACTTGATCACACATAGTATCTCAGAATTGACAAACCCAGCATTGCTGAAGAACTCACAGGCATAAGTATATATAATGAACAGTGTCACACTGAAAGGTGAATATGCCAGAAAGAACATCATCCAAATACTTCTTAATTTGTTGAGATTGGCAATATTATGATTTACCTTTATTATAGAGAGGAGCTACATATACAACTTTAAAAATAAATTACTAAAATCTGTTTTTCAAATGACATCTTATTTTGAAAAGAAAAATTAGGCCTGTAGGAAACCTTTTATGGCATAGAGTTTTGTTGAGTAAATGTACTGAAGACTGATTTATTCTGAGTTCCTTTTTTAAAAAAAAAATAGGTTCAAATATATCAATGAATCTTTCTAAATCCTTTCTCCCCACCTCAATCTTGTTCTATCATCAGGGTTGTGAATTAAGATGCTAAAGATGTAACCTCAAAACATTTTCTTTATGAATTTAGTACAATAGAAATACAAATGATATTTTTCATGTTTTCTCCTCTAATGCCTCATGCCTAAAATAAACTTGCTATAATATATATCTTCATTATATACCAAGCATAAAATATGAAAATGGAGACAATTATGTTTTTTAGTAATAGTTAAGGCAAAGATGTTGAGATGCATTGTTGCAAAATGTAGATTTTACTTTCAAAGTCAAAAATTGTCAAAAATTCTACAAATAACTGAGGAGACAGTTGCTCCTTCCCTACCACAATCTTATCTAATGGACACTGGACATCTATTTAAATGAATAAATCTACATTAAGGGGTAATAAAGAAAAGAAAGATAAATATTAAGTTCAATGTTTTTAAAGATGAATATGTCAGTATGATCTGTTAACAATTAAAAAGTGGTTTTTATTAAAAGTCACAGCACATCTCTGCACTAGCGTTTTTTTATTTTTGAAGGGCAATGAGGTTAAGTGACTTACCCAAGGTCACACAGCTAGGTAATTATTAAGTGTCTGAGGTCAGATTTGAACTCAGCTCCTCCTGACTCCAGGGCTGGTGCTTTATCCACTGTGTCAATATTAGCTTTAAATGATACTCTATCAACTACAGTTATAAACTTTTTCCTGCCATTCCAGAACCTGAAAAAAATCTTTCACCAATCTAACTTTCCAGCCTTTTTTTGCATTCTAATCATATAAACTAGACTTTCCCCAATCTTCTGCTTTCTAAAAACTTTCATGCTATACTTTACAGCTATAATATGCTAGAGGACTTATTGAATGAACAGAATATTATATATGATAATGATAACAGTATAAACTAACATTCCTTTTTGAACCCTTATTTATTCCTTTGGATGTTCCTATGTCAGAGGTCTTTGGACTTCTTGGATCTGGGACTAATTTATATTGTACTTGGAAGTATAATTGTGTCAGTTCCCTTCACTAGCTTATCATAGCCTCATGGACTTAGAACTGGAAGGGAAGTTAGAGGCATTTTCATCTTATCCCCTGATTTTTCCAGGTGAGGAAACTGAGATCCAGAAAGGTTAAATGTCTTGTTCTAAAAATAGTAAGTTCAGAATCAGGACTCAAACTTAGACTCTGTGACTCTAAATTTGACTCTTGTTAATGAACTACACCACTTCTTACTATCAGCAATTCTGCAAAGGTAATAACTAGCAGCAAGTGTTTGCCAGCATTCTCTTCCCACAATTCATTCCTCTTGTTACTAATATTCTGTTCAGTTGATTCTTTCAATGTTTTCCAGGAGAGGCAAACTTCCATCTTTTTCCCTGTGATTTCCCTCTCCATGACAGAGATTGAATGTCATAGCCATTAAACTTCAGTATTCTTCCTCATCCTTCCTAGCAAATGGTGATTTCTTTATCAGAGTTGCTATTGCAAAGATATTGGACTTGATTTTAGAAGACCTAAGTTTGAATTCCATCTCATGTTTATTAACTGAATGACCCTGCCACATTGTCCTCAGTTTCTCCATCTGTAAAATAAATGGGTTGAACTCAAATGTCTATATGGTATTTCTTCTTCTAAGTCTAAATTTATAATGTTATCACACCATAAACAAGATCCATTACCTCATCCATAATCAAGGCAGGAGAATGAAATGAATCATTTCAGCCCAAGCATTATTCATGTGGAGGTCATATTAATGATTTCCTAAATAATTCTCCCTGTCTGGTCAATGGAACGATTTTCTACAACACAATTACTATTCTAAGAGGTGTTCTTTCATTGTAACTACTCACCCTGGGACAATCTATCTCCAGAGGCAGATCCCAATTGCTCCTCTAAATTGTAAGCAATACAATTTCCTTGAAATTAATTTATCTATCTAATCTTCTTGGCCATTGATCTCCAGTAAAAAAATTGCCAATTATAATCAAAGGAAAGCTCAATGCTATAACTCATCATATCTTTCACTGCTACTGATGGGACTCCACCTTTCTGCTGCTGATACCTGCATAATCAAACCAGGTGATCAGGAAATCCATACTGGAGACTCCAATACGGGCAGGCATAGAATACGTCAGAAACCAAGATCTCTGGTCACTTTTCAATTTATCCAGTCCTTCTAAGGATTGTTCTGTATAATAGTTCCTATCTGGGGCATATGATAACTTTTGGACTAGATTATTAATAGTAATACATTAGCATCACAGATGATAGTGATACTGGCATCATAATATATATTATGGACCACAATTTCAACTTAATCATGAACTATTTGGATTTGGCTCTCTAAATACTCTGGTACTTTGGTCAGGGTTATTACTTCAAGATTATTACTTCAACAATTGGAAAGAAGATCATCTCCAAAATCCAGAAATATTCGCTGAACTACCAAGAAAACCTCAGCAAATTCCATTAAGGAAATTTCCCAGTATGATATAAAGGCAACCTTGTCTTCCTTTGGAATACAAGTCAGTAAACAGTGACAGGAAGGCTACTTTTAATTATATTCTGGTCATCCTAGTAGGATTATGAAAAGGCTCAGAAATCATTAAGGGCATAGCCATCATTGACCCAAGGGCATAGTACTACTGTCCAAGCACTTTGCCATACCTCAAGATCTCAGGAAATTTACAGTACAGTGCACTCCATAAAAGTCTCTCCAGGAACATATACAGCAAAGAGGAGTAAAAATACAAAAAAAGTGCAGAGAAAGTTGTTCAGGTATGTGGACTCTCCAGAATGATATTACTCTTCTACAAAGAGATCACTGCTAACTAGTTTACTCTCCCTTCAGGACATACAATCAGATCTTCAGTAAGAAGATCACATCTGAAATACCAACTCAGAAGACTGGAATAGCATAGTTTTATAGGCTGGCTGATGAGAGCATAGGAAGAAGACTGGTGATCTCATGTTGGCAACAACTTTAATACTACAGACTGTCCAGATCAGTTATCCCAAATTCATAGTTATAATAATATTTTCCTATCCTTGACTGGATACCATCCATACTTATTGAAGTTGTTTTCTTCCATTAGATCCAACTCAGGTACCACTCATGGTGTGCTAGTAAATGTTTACAACCAGCCCTCCAAATACATGTGCATGCATACACAAACAATCTTCACTATATCCATTTTCTCCATCCCTTTCTTAATGCTTCAATTAAGAAGACTTAAGATTAATTCCAATCAATAAAGTAACAATCAAGCCCTGATTTATAGCATCTGTTGATTTCTGGTGTTTAAATGTTTATGGTGAAAACTGAACAATGGGCTTTTAGGAATGGCAGTCTAGGACCCTCTTGAATGAAAATTTCTTCAGTTCCCTAATTCCATATGTCCTCCTTCTGCAAATTTCTCATAATATTCTCTCTCTCCCCCCCCCTTTATACTCAACACATTAACACATTCTGTAAAGTATCTGGTTCTACTTTTGGTGTTTATGAATTAGTCATAGTTAGGTACAACATTTTAACATCTGAAGGCAGTTATGTGGTAAAGTGGGTAGAGTAATAGATCTGGAGTTAAGAAAACCTGAGTTCAAATTTCACTTCAAAGCCCTCATTGGCTGTGGAACCCTGTGCAATTAACTTTTGTATGCCCTCACCTTTAAAATGGGGATAATAGTAATACCTAGCTCCCAGGCTTTTTATGAGAATAAAAAGAGATAACATAGGTAAACTGCTTTGTGAATCTAAAAGTTATACATAAATCCTATTCTCAGATTTTAGAGTCCATGACTTTCTGTAGCTTTTATTTTCTTCTTTATTATTACCTTGATTGTATATTGTAGAGAAACTGGTCTTCATTTGAGCTCAACTATAACCTCTCGAAGATTGAAGTTGGGATGTTATCAGCCTTTGCAAATTCTTAAATAAACTAAAGTCTTCTTTGAATATGGATTACAATTAGGCCAGAGAATTTTACATTTGCCCCAGAGGGTTATGAAAGTTTATAGATGAACCAAATAACACCCATAGTTATAAGGTATGAGAATACATTGTGCAGTCAATCTGAGGGGCAAGCTGTCCTCCAGAGCACCTACCAGCCTTTTCTATTGTCCTTGTCCATTGAAATCATCTCACTGTTTATGCTCACTTCAATCATTAAAGACAGCAGAGTTATGCTGAGAATATGAAGATGGATAAGGGGAAAGAAATTCAGGCTTAAGAGAATTGTAACTATTCACAAGTCAACCAGAAACTTCTAGCATTGCAGAGAGGAAGAAAGCTAGCAGAATATCACCAAGTAATCCCTATCTGCTTCAAAGGGTTAAATACTGAGTGGTCCCAAAGCACAATTGAACATGCAGAACAGACAGAAACATTAATGTTTATAACTAGAATGCTACACTTTTGTGGAATTAACTAGCTATTCATTCAATCTTAAGGCATTATTGCAGTAAGAACTCACATTTTAATTTAAAAAAAAAGATTGTGAACTGGCTAAAGACAGAGGACAAACCTAGCACTTTTTTTTATCATTGCCTAGGGAAAAGGAAACCTTAATTACAATACTTGTCTTTGAATAATATTTCAGTCGTAACAGCACACGTTTCAGATTCTGCATGATAAGTGCATTAATATTTATTCATATTCTGTGACCTTTATATAATTCCCAAAGGTCCTATTTTCCAAACCATGATGTTTGCTCTCTTTTTATACTCTTTACTACTCACCATTTATGCACTCCTTCCTACTCCATATTTTCCAAGAGTTTTAGGAGAATAATGCAAAAGATTCAAAATATCATTTGCTCTGACCCTTCCTTGAAATTACTTTGACACTCCTTGTGAGCACTTATACCCAACAGCAATGAATTGGAAGATCAGGGGGATGGATATGTGTGTTTACTTTGACAGATTAATTTTAACATAAAAGATGAGAACTGTAATAATTAGAATCATTTCCAATTTAGGCTTGGATAACATAAGGTAAAATTTTAAAATTTATAGCAAATGCTGAAAAGTAAACTAGGCTAGAAAGACAAAGCATTTCTGTGACATGTTAAATTTCTTCGGCCTGCTAATATGGCATTGTGTGCTCCTTTGAAAGCCAAGCTCTTTAGAAGCAATTTTCTTTCTTAACTTTTTGAAATCTTATGTCCTTTTCACCTCAATTTAAGTGAAATTTTAGTTTTAAGTTGAAAATGAAATTCAATTAGAAGACATCACATGAATTTAGTGAATGGAGATGAAAAGAACATTTCACTTTAGTTTCATAATATGAACTTTGGTAGTGATAGATTTGTCATAATCATATAATTTAGATTTAACAGTGCCAACAGAGTTCCCTTAGTCTAATTCCATTATTTTACAGATGAGAAAACTGAGGCCAAGGAAAATGAAGTTACTTGTGGAAAGTGATGGGGATTAAATAGCAGATTTGGGATTTTAAGGAGGATTCCTGAGACTACAACTATAAATAGTATGTGATAAATGGGCCTTTGCCTCAGGGTGTTTGCTTCTAGGAGGGTGTATTTCTTTCCCAAAGGGACTGCCATCCCTTTTCTCACCCTACTTTCCTCTATTAGCCCAGTTTGACAGAAAACAAAAACATTCTCATGCTTAATATAGTTACATAAGGAGAAAGAGTAGTCTATTTCTCCCTAGGTCATCCTTCTTCCATGTGATTGGAAGAAAAGAAAGCCCTGGGAATTAGCTGTCACTCTTAGGCTCTGAGGGCAGATAGATGATGTGGTGGATGAGTCAGGAAAACCTGAGTTCAGATCTAATCAGAGAATAGTTGTGTGACCCTGGGAAAGTCATTTCACCCTGTTTGCCTCCATTTCATCATCTTTAAATGAGCTAGAAAGGAAATGACAAACCATTCCAGAATCTTGCCAAGAAAACACCAAATGAGGGCATGAAATATCAGGCACAACTGAAACAATTTGACAACAATAACAATACAAGGTCTCAACTTTTCCCCACCCAAGGCCATGAGAGTAAGGGACATGAATCTATTGAAATAAATATCGACAGTTATCCATTTTACATGTTTCTCTATAATCTATAGATATTGTCGAACAGTATTTTTATTGGGATAAGCATGAGCTGAATCTTGAGTTTAAAAAGTATAGGAAAGTTGATTGAATTGCTTTCCAGAAAAAAAAACCATGTTTTATTAACACCAAGATTCCCATAAAGACAAACATACATCGACTTAAAGCATGCATTTTTATGTTATTTATGGCAGGAAGACCTGGAACAATACTGTCCCCGAGAAACTAGAGATGGACATGACATGACAGTGACAAATGGTGAATTGGCACAAGTAATAACTTTTTTTTGTGGGGGGGGTAGAAATAAAACGAAAACTTATTTAAAAAAACTTATTTAAAAGACATAGGAAGGGCGAGAGAGAGAGAGAGAGAGAGAGAGAGAGAGAGAGAGAGAGAGATAAAGGAACAGTCAAGCATCCTTGGCTGGCCCATGGTTAGAGAAGACTAAGCTGGCCAAGTAATAACATTTATAAGCAAGGAGCTCCAAAGAACAGGAATAAAGGATGCCATTGAGAACCTTAGGACTGGAGGGAAAAAAAGATGGTTTGACCATAAGAATGAAGACAGATAGATTGAAGGAGTACATTGCTCAGCTGGATTCCTTTTATCTGGAGCCAGAATAATCCTGGACAATAATATTAGATGGTACTCCCAAATCAGAGATCCATTTGAATATTTGAATATTAAGAACTACTGGTTAATTCAGTGACTGGGACTCAGGTAAACTTGAATTTGAAACTTGCTTCAGATATTTATAATCTATGGGGTTCTGAAAAAGTCACAATCTCTGTGTGACTCAGTTTCTTCATCTGTGAAATGGGGAAGTGGAGGAGAGGAATAATAAGCATCAACCTTTCCAGGTTAAAGGATAAAAATGGGATAATATCTATAAACGATTTTTGCAACTTTAAAAAAAAGCTATAAATCCTACCTATAATTGTTATTACCTCATTGATAATCTCATTAACTTACAGAAACTTGGTGATTTCTTTAGCTTCCTTGGATTTAATTATCATTTCTATGTTGAAAATCCTCAAATCTCGGGGGTCAGAGCCATGATGGTGAGAGGAGAAGAACCGCTCCTACATGTTCTCTCCATAATATTTCAAAAATCATAAAATTATGACCCTAGCTAATTTTTTGAGAGACAGAACCCACAGAAGGATCCAGTGAGGCAGTTCTCCAGACCACAGTAATCTGGAAAATAGTGGAAAAGCATCATTCCACTGGGTTAGAGGGGCGACCCACCAGAATGAAGGAACTTCAGCCTCCTGGAGGCAGCTCCAAGGTGCCTGTGTGTCGTGGCTCATGGCAGCAGGGGCAGTTTACTGACTTATACCCCGGGGAGCACTGGGCACAACTTGGAAGATCAACAGGGGTTGGGGGGGACCTCTACCAGAGCAAGCATGAAATCCAGTCCTCAGGGCACTCCAGTGAACAGCAGAGGTCCTGGCAGCCCAGATCCAAGAAAGGAAAGCAGGTTGAGACCGTAACCAGGAGCCCCCAGGCAACTGAGCCTTGAGTGCTAAGCCTACCAAAGGTAGAGGTGTGGAGAGAGACTTCCGAGGTCTCTCCTCTGTACCTGGAAGAGGACTCTGGGATTCTGACCACTTTCAGATCCTGTTCACAGTCTAGGCCCAAGATAGAACCCCACACACACCTCAGGGGTGCACTTGTGGTCATTCACAGACTAGGAAGGAAGACAGAACTTCATACACTGAGATCCTTGTGGGGGGGGGCATCTCATTAATACTCAAAAACTCAGGAAGCACCTCAAAATCAGGCACAGGCAGGAGAGATGAGACAAAGGAAAAAAAAGAGGAACACCACTGAGAAATACATAGTCTAAGAACCCAAAAAGTATCAAAATACTCAATCTGAAGAGGAAGTACAAGCTGCTTCATCTAAAGACTCCAAGAAAAACAGGAATTGGGCTCAGGCTGTGACAGAGCTCAAAAAAAATTTTGAAAATCAAGTAAGGGAGATAGAGGAAAAATTGGGAAAAGAAATGAGAGGGATGTAGGAAAAACATGAAAAAGAAGTCAGCAGTTTAGTCAAGGAGATCCAAAAAATGCTGAAGAAAATAGCATGTTAAAAATCAGCATAATTCAAATGGATAAAGCAGTTCAAAAAGTTATTGAGAAGAATGCTTTAAAAAGTAGAATTGGCCAGATGGAAAAAGAGAGATAAGAAAGCTATCACAGGAAAACAAATCCTTCAGATGTAGACTAGAGCTAAAGAAGATGTTGAGTTTATGAGAAATCAAGACACAATACTTCAACACCAAAAGAATGAAAAATTTGAAGAAAATGTGAAACATTTCACTGAAAAGATCTGGAAAACACATTAAGGAAAGACAATTTAAAAATTATTGGTATACCTGAAAGTCATGATCAGGAAAGAGCCTTGATCTCATTTTTAAAGAATTACTACAGGTAAAATGCCCAGATATCCTAGAAACAGAGGGCAAAATACAAATTAAGAGAGTCCACTGATCTCCCCCAGAAAGAGATCCAAAAAAACAACCCCCAGGAATATTATAGCCAAGTTCCAGGACTCCCAAGTCAAAGAGAAAATATTACAAGCAGTCAGAAGGACACAATTCAAATATCGTGGAGCTACATTCAGTATCACACAAGACTTTGCAACAACTACCTTAAGGGCTCATAGGGATTGAAATGTAATATTCTGGAAGGCAAAAGAGCTTGGAATGCAACTGAGAGTCAAGTACCCAGCAAAACTAAACATCTTCTTCCAGAGGAAAAGATGGACTTTCAATGAACCAGGGGAATTTCAAATGTTCCTGTTGAAACAACCAGAGCTGAACAGAAAGTTTGATCTTCAAATACAGGACTCAGGTGAAACATAGAGGATGTAGGAGAAGTGTAAATATGAGGGACTTAATGATGATGAACTGAATGTATTCCTGCGTAGAAAAATGATACTGATAATTCTCATATGAAACTTCTCATTTAATAGAGCAAGTAGAAGGAGTTTTATAGATGAAACACAGGTGAATTTGAAGATCTAATATATTGTAAAAATGGAATCAATGTCTAAAAAAGGGAAATGTAATGGGAATAAGATAAAGGAGAGGTGGAATAGACTAAGAAATTTCATATAATAAGATTTTTTATTGCAATAAAATATGGCAATGGTATGGAAGGGGAGAAGGTGAGGGGAAATGAGGGAACCTTTGTTCTCATCAGAGGTGGCTTGGATGGGAAACAGCATATGTACTCAATGGGGTATAGACATTTAGAGTAAAAAGGAGAGAAGGGGGCCAGGGGGAGGGGGTATATGAGTGATGCAGGAAAGGGTGGACTGTGGGGGAGAGTGGTCAGATATGGCACATTTTCTTTTTTACTTCTTGCAAGGGACTGGGATTGGATAGCCTGTCTGGGGCCACAAGGTGGGTGGTTATTGGGCGTTAGGGGTGGTATATGGGCTTGGGGCCTCTTGGCCCCAGGGCGGGTGATCAGTCTGATGTGCCACTCTGCTACCCTACAGCATATTTAAGAAGAGGGAAAGAGTGAAAGGAGAGAGAAAATATCATATCTGGTAGTGGGGAGGTATGAATGGAGGGAGTTGCGATCAACAATGGCAATGGTGGAGAAATATGGAAGTAGCTTTTGTGATGGACTTATCATAAAGAATGTGGTCCACCCGCAACAGAGCTGGTGGTCTTGGAATGCAGACTAAAGTACATTTTTTTATTTTCATTTTCATTTTTTTCTCTTTTCCTTACTTTATTGCTCATGAGGGCTTATAATTTTGGGGGGAGGAGGTATTATGTTTACTCTTAAACAAGAATATTTTAGTAATGTATAAAAACAATCATTTGTACAAAAATAAATAAATAAAGATAAATACATAAAAAACAAAAATAAAAAATAAAAAATTCTCAAATTTCCCTTTCTTGTCCTAAATTCCCTGCTGAGCTCTAATTTTTGTAGCACCAACTATTATTCAGACATATTAAACTAGACGTTCAGTAGTATAGTGAACTAGATGTTCACTCTTTCCTACTTTTCCTATTACTGAAAAAGGGCAAAATCATATTCACAGTCCTTTAGGCTTGCTATCCAGGAGTCATCCTTCACTGTCTCTCACCACTCATATCCAAGTTTTTGCTGACACTGCAGATTTCACCTTTGCAACATCTCTTGAATATACATGCTCCTTATCTCCTCTGTTGCTGCTGTCACCCTGGTTTAGATCTTTATCATCTTATGCATGAACTTATTTCAGTAACCTACTGGTGGATCTGCTTCTCTCAATTCTCTCCCAAATAAAATCCATCCTCCATTTAGCTACTAACATGATTTTCCTAAATGCAGGTCTGACCATATTACATTTCTATCCAATCATAACATTACCTCCAAAATCAAACACAAAATATTTGCTTTGACATTCAAAGCCTTCATAAACTAGCCCTCTTTTACTTTTTGAGTCTTTTTAAACTTTACTTTCTAACCATCACTCTTCAATTCAGTGACTTTCAATTCAGTGATTTCCTGTCTATTCCATGTACAAGATTCTCTGTTTCTCAGGCTTTTGGTATTTTATCTGGCTATCTTCCAATCTTCGAACATTTTTCCTCAAGTCTGCTACACACTTCCAGACTTCCTTTAAATCCTATTTAAAATTCCATCTTTTTAAAGGAAGAGTATCCTAACTTTTCTTATTTCTAATGCCTTCCTTGTGCTAATTATTTCATATTTATCCTATTTATAATTTTTGCATGTATTTGTTTATATGTAATATCTCTTGATTAGACTGTGAATTCCTTTACAGCAAGGATTGTATTATATAGTAGATATGTAATGAATTTTTATTGATTTGTTTACATATCTATTGATTCATTGAATTAAAGACTAAAGAAGCTGGAACAAAATAGAAAGAATTTCAAATGTTCTCCTTGGGAAGATAGGTGGATTATTTATATTGCACGTTTTAAGAAACAACATTCATGAGACATTTGGTTATCTCATATTTCATTGATCATGATAAATATTTTGAAAAAGACTATCAAGAAGGTAATCATATTTTATGAATGAACATCATCTATACTGAATAAGGAACCAGAGAAATTCTCTTAGGAATTTAATGAATTCCTCTTAATTTAATCATCATCAACTCAGAGACTTAGATGAAAAATGGGCACAAAGGAAGGTGGTAAAAGTATTAGGGCAAATTTGGTTCAAGATTAAGAAACAAAGTTTGTGAACTACAAAAACATTTCATATATTACAGACCATAAACATTTTCTTTTTTTTCTTGTTTATTTATTTTTATATTATTACAATAATCTAAATGTGAGAGCAAATATTAATCCCCCCCCCCAAAGATGAGAAACTTCAAGAATACTGAGAGAGGAAAAAAAAGTATTTTAGTCTGTGTTCAGATTCCAATGGTTCTGTATCTGGAATGAGTTGCCTTCTTTATCTTAAGTCCACCAAATAAATTGCTTCAATATTTTTCCCACAGTTGCTATTACCACAGTTTCTCTACTCAATTCCTCCCTACTCTCATTTATTCTATTATCTCTCTCCTTTCACCCTGTCCCTATTTAAAAGTTTGTTGTATCCGAGTACCCTTTTCCATGATGTTCTCTCTCTTCTATCACCTATTCCTCCCTCCCCTCCCCCCATTACCCCTTATCCATCCCTTTCTTCTCATTTTTCTCTAGGGTAAGATAGATTTCTATACCCTATTAAGTGTGAATGTTATTTCCTCTCTGAGCCATTTCTGATGAGAATGAAGGCTCACTCATTCCCCTTCACCTTTCCCTGTGCCCCTCCATTGAAAAAAAGTTTTTTCTTGACCCATGTGAAATATCTTAGCTCCTTCTTCCTTTCCTTTCCCTTCCTCCCAGTGTTTTCCTTTATCACCCATTGACTCCATCCTTTTATTATATTATACCATTATATTCAGCTCCTTCCTGTGCCTTGTCTAGATATGCTCCTTCTAACTGTTCTTATAAGAGAAAGTTCATATGAGTTATCAGTATCTTCTTCCCATGCAGGAATACAAACAGTTCAATATCATTAAGTTCCTCATAGTTAGTTCTTCTTGTCCACCCCCTCTATGGCTCACCCTAGTCCTGTACGTGGAGATCAAACTTTCTGTTCAGCTCTGGTTATTTCAACAGGAAAGTTTGAAAGTCCCCTGTTTCATTGAAAGTCCATTTTTTTCCCTGAAAGAGGATGTTCAGTTTTACTGGGTAGTTAATTCTCAGTTGCAAACCAAGATTTTTTGCCTTCCAGAATATCATATTTCAAGCCCTATGAACCCTTAATGTAGATGCTGCCAGATCCCATGTAATCCTTATTATAGAGCCATGGTAGTTGAATTGTTTGTTTCTGGTGGCTTTTCAAATTTTCTCTTTGACTCAGGAGTTTTGAAATTGGTCTATAATATTCCTGGAAATTTTTCTTCTGGATCTTTTTCAGGAGGTGATCGGTGAATTGCCTCAATTTCTATTTTACCGTCTGCTTCTAGGATCTCAGGGTAATTTTGCTGTATTATTTCTTGAAAAATGAAGTCTAGACTCTCTTCCTGGTCATGACTTTCAGGTAGCCCAATAACTTTTAAATTTTCTCTTCTAGATCTGTGTTCAATGTTAGTTTTTTTTCCCCCATGAGGTACTTTACATTTTCTTCTAATTTTGGGGGTTTTTTTTGGAATAGTTTTATTTCTTCCTGAATTCTCACAAAGTCAATGGCTTCCTTTAGTTCCATTCTCCATTTGAAGGAGTTATTTTCTTCAGAGAGCTTTTTTAGTCTCCTTTTCAGCCGGCCAATTCTGCTTTTTAAGGCAATCTCTTCATTTGCCTTTTGTGTTTTTTTTTCCCATTTGGTCTAAAGTGGTTTTTAACATATTATTTTCTTCAGTATTATTTGTATTTCTTTCCCCAAGCTGCTGATTTAGTTTTCATGATTTATCTACATCCCTCTCATTTCTCCTCCCAATTTGTCTTCTACCTCCCTTAATTGCTTCTCAGTCTTTTTTGAGCTCATCTATAGCCTGAGCCCATTTTCTATTTCTCTTGGAGTTTTTGGGTACAGAAGCTTCGAGTTTGTCATCTTCTGAATCTTACAAGGGACCAAAGTAATTTTCTTTTGTCAGATTCTACTTTTTCTGTTGTTTCCTGTTGTTTGCTTATTTCCTCAGCCTATGACTGATTTACCACACTTCTGAAGCTTTGGGGGGTTTTGGGACAACCCATAGGGACCTTAATCCCTTAAAGGTTTTATGAGAGGCTCTGAGCCCAAACTGCAACCTGGATTTGAGTGTGGGCAAACAGCTGAGTCCCCCGACCCCCTTACCATCTGTGGGCTGAGAGCTCTGGATGTTCTGGGTGACTTTGCCAATTCCCACTGCAGGTTCTTACCACAGGGCTTCTCTGAGGCCAGCAATTGCTCCACACTCACTGTGGTGAGGCAGAGTTCTCTCACCAACACTTCAAGCTGTTCCCAGTGATCTAGGTCAGGAGGTCTGGAAACCACCCTCTCTGCCATGGACCCAGATGCCCCAGGGATCTAGGTACTCTGCCCAGTTGTGCTGCTCTGCAGCTATTTTTGCAGTGGTTTTTTTCCAACCCCCCAGTCCCAGTGAAACAGACCTTTCCCATGGAACTTCTAAATTGTCTTGGACTGGGAAATTTTATCACTTAGTCTTTCTATGGGTTCTGCCCTACTAAATTTTGGCTAGAGTCATAATTTGACAGCTTTTGTAGTTTTTTTGGGCAATGCATTTCCAGGAATTCCTGCCTACACTCTGCCATCTTGGCTCTGACCCCCATGAACATTTTCAAGAAAGGAATTTGGAAGGGATAGTCATGATGCACAACAAATAGTGTTACTCAAAATAATATGCATTTTTCCTTAGTGATAAAAGATGCTTGGTGATTATTGTTGTAATCAGTTTCTAATCATCTATAGGCATAGTGTTAACCAATTAGTTTATTAAAGATCAAATGTAAAATCAAACTAAAAGAAAGAATAAATTTGAGGCAATTGAGTTAACTTCAATCTTATCCAGTAGTATACAGCTATCAGCTGTTTGTGTTAGGCACTTTTTTCCAGTGTCAATAAGAAAGAGTGGCAGCCGTTAAAACAATAAAGAGATAATTATGGAAACTGAAAAAGCAATAATGTAATAGGATCAAATTAGATATTTTATAAATATTAAAACCAGCATGTAAAAATAATATTTAGTACCTTTCCCTCTAAATCTTTCTCTCCCCTGAACTTCTCCATTGATATTGAGAACACCATTATTCTTCCAGTTATCCTGTATACAGTCTTCCCTAGTTCCTTATTCTTCCTAATCTCACAAATCCAAACCTTTTCAAAGTCTTTTCAATTTATCCTTTACAGTGCCTGTGAATATACTCCCTTCTCTCTACACACATGACAGCTATGCTAGTTCAATACTTCTCCCCTGGAATATAGAAACATTTTCTTAATTGGATGACCAGGTATTAGTGTTTCCTCTTTCTGATTCATCCATCCAGCTTCCAAAATAATTTTCCTAAAACATCAGACCACAGCACTCTGCTGCTTATAAGTTCTAGGGATTTGCTATTGTCTTTAGGACAAAATGGAAAAAAATCTCATCTAGATATAAAATGTCCTTTATATTTTTAGTTGTAACCATCTTCTCAAATAATTTCATATTTCTTCCATCAAAATTGTACCCCATGCCATGATAACAAGATTAGCCACCATACTGATGGGAAATTGACTTGGAAAACCTATAAGCCAAAAGCTAAAGAGGAGGGAGAATTGGTGCATGATTTTTGTTCACAGATGTTTTGCACATTCAATGCAACCTCTGAAGATGATATGGAATGAAGTATGGATCAATTCTCTGTTACTTGTGCTAATTTTGATATAACAATTAACACCAAGGAAACACAGTTTCTCCATTAACCAACCTCACACCATCCTTACACAGAACCTTACACAGAACACAGGTTACTATAAATGGCAAATTTTTGAATTCTGTGGATAACTTTGCTTACCCCAGTGGTGTAGTTTCCATACATGTAGATGATGAGGTTGATATATGCATTGCCAGAACTAGTTCACTGTTTGGGAGACTTAAAGGAAAAGTTTGGGAGAGGCTTTAGACTACCCTCCAAACTGAACATCTACAGAGTCATTGTACTGACCTCATTGTTGTGTGCCTGTGAAACTCTGACAGAATACCAGTGCCCTGCCAGGAAAATGAATTACTTCCATTTGAATTGTCATAGGAAGACTTTAAATATTACCTGGTAAGGGCCTTTCTTGAGCAAAACTGCAGAGAACACAATTCTGATGGGCTGACCAAGCAGTTTCAATACCAAATCTATGTTTGCCTAAATAATTATTTTATAGAGAACATACACAAGTAAGGAGCTCACATGGTAGTCAGAAGAACCAAAAAAAAAGACACTCTCAAGATCTCTCTGAAGAACTTTAGAAATGATTGCATTACATTGGAGATGCTGGCAAACTCTATATTCTATGAATGATGCATAATTATAGTGCCCCCCCGCAAAAGTGAGAAGCACAAATTTAGAGACATCTCTACTCCAAATGATCAAATGAACTCTTTGTGACTTACTTATGGTAGAGTGTTCTGGGCTTCTGTTGGTCTGATCAGTCACACAGACACACTGTAACCTGACTTCAACATAGTGATGTTATTTTGTTCTTCCTCAAGAACAATGAATACCAAACAAACAAATAGTTTTATGTCATGTACCTCTTTCCCTCTAAATCTCTATTTTTTTCACATTATATATATAAAATTTTCCTATTTGGTAGTACTCTCTCCTTCCTCTAGTTTTCTCATATTTAACTAGAAACCAGAGAGTAGGGTGGTTATAAGCTAAGACATATATTTCTCTCAGTCCTGTAAAGCTAATGGTAACTAGTTTCAATAATTACTTGGTTCCACCATCATCATCATTAGTTTAGATTGGCTTCAGAAATATAGCTAGGGTTATGGGCAAATCTAGAAATCAGATATCTTAACCCATGCTCTCACTTATTGATCACTCTACTTCCTCTCAAAGCTGCTCTCAAATATCTCTCTAAAAAAGATAATTTCTTCTAGTAAGCAGTTTAATTAGATTAAAATAAAAGATAATGAACAAAACAAAACAAAACAAAAACACAATGTTCTCATGGAAGCAACATGGAATATTAGAAAAGTCATTATTTTGAAATTTTAGCAGCTTGCCCTCAATAATTTTCAAACTCATAGACAAGTCTAGCCTCTAATAGGATTTTAATTTTCTCCTTTTGTAAAGATAAAGCAGTTGGTTCATAAGGTTCAATCCAGCACCAAAATCTATAATGTAATATTATCCTATGTCCTATCTCCAGCTGTCCTGATTCATAACTGGGCCCTGAACCCAAATGGCTCCAGAAGAGAAAGTGAGACTGGTGACTTAGCACAGTCCCCTCACTCAAATCCAATTCACTTGTTTGTCATGGTATCATCTCCATGAAGTCATGGTCTTCTTTGAGAATGAAGGAAAAATATCATCATTTGCAAGTTAGATATTCCATTCAATCTTTGCAAAATGATTATTAATAATAATTTGGAGGAAAGATTTGGATCTTTCACCTTCTACAGCAGGACTATTTTTTATTGTAACAATAGATGATATTTTTTTGATTTGCCGTTTTGGTGAGATCTGCTTTGTTATTAAAGCATTTAGTAAACCCAGGGGATGGGGGGGTGGGGTCACATAAAATCCCACTGTGGGCTGCATGCAGCCACTTTTTGGACAACCCTGTTCTAAAGTCCTTTAAAAGTTCTACTTTCTTGAAAAACATTACTGATAATGAGAATGTATTAAATTTTCTCTAATCTTACTCAGACCTTATCTAACCCTTCAAGCAATTTAATCTAAGGTGGGTAAATTCATTGTTTTCTATTTAAGCTTGGGCAGAGACGGAACCTTTTTAACCCATGGTTGGTCTAGTATAGCTGGGAGTGGTCTGAGATAGAGATATTTCATCTGTCCAAGAATGACAGAGAAGGATATATAAACCTGCCCATCATCACCATCACCCCCATGATTTTGTCAAACACAACAAAGGAAGTGTAAATAATTTTCTTGCTCCTCTACATTTGGGTCTAATTGGAAGATACAGTTTCCTACCTGTACTCCATACCATCCCACTGTCTTTATCATTTTAGTTGTTTGTGCCTTTTAGTAGAATGCTAAATTCCTTAAGACAAGAAACATATTGTAATAGAGTGCAAGAAAGTGTTTTCAAGAAATGGAAAGCAAACTAAAATTTCAAAATTAATAACTAATGGAAAAAAGGTATACAGAAAGTTAACAATATTTTATATGACTAAGAAACATGAAACTAAAATATGAAATATTTTATGAAACAGGAAGATGAGTCTAAGAAATAATTTCAAAAACTACCAAAAGTCACCAAGTGAACCATTTGTTGGATTGAGTCAAATGCCAAAGTAGAGTCAACTACCTAGTTATATTGTCCCAATTTTCTCCTCCAAACAATTTTAAAATAATACCCTGGAAATTTTGGAATGTGGCCTGTACAATTCTCAGATTAAAGGTTTTCTCCTTTTTTTGGTTACAGTTTAGCACTACAGTAACAGTGAAGTACTCTGGACTAGCATTGAAGTATTCAAACTAGCATTACACATTCCAGACCAGAATTATAATAGAGCAGCCCAGTTTTAAAGTGAGGAAGTCAGACACAGAGAGCTCTGACTAATGAGTGGAGTCTCCTGTCCAACATTGATGCCATATTCATCAGTGAATTTTAACAATAGATCTACAGTTTTGGGTTTGTTAGCTACCCTGGGTATGCATTCCCTAAAAATGTATCTTACTACCCTGGTACTTTAGGTTTGAGACTATTTTCCCCCCAAAGATATTTTTTGCATTTGTAAGAGAGTGTAATCCAGGGGTGGCTAGGTGCCTCAGTGGATAAAGCACCGGCCCTGGAGTCAGGAGTACCTGGGTTCAAATCTGGTCTCAGACACTTAATAATTACCTAGCTGTGTGGCCTTGGGCAAGCCACTTAACCCCATTTGCCTTGCAAAAACCTAAAAAAAAAGAGAGTATAATCCAGATATATATGTAAAATGATGTGCAATTATTGTTTATCTTTTCAGTAAAATATTTTGCTTAATTTGAATGATTTGTTAGTGGGAATTGGGGAATTGCACTAATTGAAGTCTTAGGAGTTATATTTGTAGAAGTGTAGTTACCTATAGGGGTTACTTCTAAAACCCTGAGATTAGTTGTTGCAGCTCTCTCCTGAGGAATCCAACCTATTAGTAGGAGAACAGGTTACAGGCAGTGATCCTATAAAGAAGGCAATTTATACATTTGAAGAAACTGAGATCCAGAAAATAAAATTTCCCAAAGGTCACACAAATAGTAAGTAGCAAAAGCAATATTCAAACCCAGCTATTCTGAGTTTAAATACATTTTTCCCCACTATTTGTTTTCCATATATTCTGAACTTTGCTGAAGAACTGTCAATATTTTTTAAAATATTATTTATTGAAGAAAGTAGAGCTTATCTAATGTTCTTATTGCCAAGGCACATTATCTAAAATCTTAAATCTGATAAGATTTAAACAAAGTTTCTCTTGTGTCTTGTTTTGTTTTGGCTCAGTAATTTCAGAAGTATGGAGTATACCCAGGAAGGAAGGTGCTAATTTAGTGATGTATGATAGTTATCTCCATATCAGCAGATAAGTAGTTATATTTTCTGAATAATTTAGAAAAACAAAAAAAGCAATTTCTCTTGAATGGCAGTATTTCTTTCACAAATACTTCTACCAGATAAGGACATATCTCTTCTGTGGTACTAAGAACTGTTCTGTAATGTGAAGAATCAAATTAATATCTAATCTTGCAATTGAGCCAGCACAAAAAGGTTTTGTAGAAGAAAATAATGTTAGTGACAACTATTCTCCTTCAGTTTTGTAAAGTCTTTTAATGACAACAGCCTTCTATCTTTTCTTTTACACAAAGAGTAAATTGTTTCTCTGAAAATTGAATAAACAGGAAGAAAATTCAATGTTTATGGGATATTGGGGCTCTTAAATAAACTGCCAAAGACAAAAAAGAGAGAACTCCTTCATAACTTTCAGAACTCTTATAACCTTTCCTTTGGTAACAATGTGTGTTAACAACTATGCCCACAGTCTATTAATACTTAAAGTTGTAGCTAAAGCCGTCATCCCTGTTCAGCACTCTGAGCATATATCTATATTATTTCAGTTGATTCTCATAATAACCTTGGGAGTTAGATGCTGCTATTATTTCTATTTTATGCTTTGGGCAACAGAGGCATATATGTAAAATAACTTGCCTGTGATCACACAGCTAGTTAGTGTCGAGACCAAATTTGGACTTCACTGTCTAGGAATCCAGATTCAGTTTTCTATCCACTGTGTCACCTAGCTGCTTTTGAAGATTAAAAGGAGGGGGCAGCTAGATGGCTCAGTAGATAGAGCACCAACCCTGTAGTGTCAGGAGGACCTGAAGATTAAAAGGAGTGACCAAGAACAGAGAACCAAGAGAAATCAACATCGCAAAACCCCAAGAAAGATAGTGCCCCACAAAACTGGGTGGTCAATAATATCAAAGACTGCAAAGGAAAATTATAGTAAGGCAATAAGTACTTATGAAGTGCTTTCTATGTCCCTGCTTATTAGCACTGGGAATATAAATACTAAAAGTCAGATAATCATTGCCCCTAAACCTTTTCTTGGAGGAACAAAAGACCAAATGGAAGCTTAAAAAGCAATGGACTAGGTAGAGGAGGTAGAATGGGTGAGTTCCTGGTGTCATTAGAGAGATGAAGATTGACTGGCCAAAGTCTTTTCCCAAAATGGAAACCCTGGGAGGAACTCATAAATGGAAGGGGCTGGTATGGTAGGAAGATATTCCAAGGAGAGAAGGCAGCAAGGGTGAAAAGACTTTGCAGCCCTGATGATGAGGAAAGATCAAGAGAGAGATGAAATTCTGGCATGTATTAAAGTAAGGAAAATCAGAAGTAGAACCTGGAGAGGAATGCAAAGAAGCCAAGAAGCATGTGGATAGAGAAGAAGCCATTGATTTTAGCAAGGAAAGAATGTTTTTGTATCTCTAGAGAGGAGTTTCAGTTGAGTGATTATGAGAAGTCAGATTCCACAAAGTTGAGAATAAGAAAGAAAACAGATAAGAAGACAGTGAATATAAAAAGGTGTTTTTTTTTCCTTTAAGGATTCCTTCTGTAAAAAAAGGAAGGGTATCAAAATATATCTTAAGATATAAAACATGTTTGGAAAGAAAGAGCTAGAATGTACAGAGCAATTGATAATTAGAGAGAGTGGATAATTGTGGATGAAATCTTCTGAAAGAGAGGGATGGAGAAATAGGGAGGAGGCATTAGTTAAGAGAAGGTTAACCTCTTCATCAGAGACTGAAGCAAGAAATAATGGCCAAGACATGACAATAGGTTTTGAGATATATAGAATAGGGAAGGTTGGGGAATGTAATGAAATGTAAGGTAAAATCTGTTTTCTTAGTAATGTACAGAATGAAGTCCTTAACTAAGAAGGAAGAGTAAGGAAATCATAGGAAAGGCCTAATAAGAGAAGAAAAGGCTTGGGGACAACTACTGTTGGGAATGGTAATTAATTAGGGAAAAGAATTGCTTTGTTGCAATGACAGATAAATTGAAATTAAATAATTTGAATCTGTGGTGAATCCAGTCAACCAATGCACTTCTTCCTAAAACATTCAATAATGTTTAAGATTTTGAATAGAAGAAAGTGAAGCCAAAGAAGAGGTGATAGCCTGGGAGAGTACTTGTGGGTGGAGGGACTGGAGGTCACATGAGGACACAAATTAGTAAGGGTAGTTTGTCATATGTAGAAGATACTTTAGAAGTTTAAGCTAGAGTAAGAACATTATGGTCTTATAGAGATTTAAAACTCCATAGTATTTAAATAGTATTTAAAGGAAATGATTAATGTTGAAGTGGCAATCAATAGTCAGTGAACAAGCATTTATAAGAACTTACTATATACTAAAAATATGAAACATATAAAGAAATGCAAAAGGAAGTATGATAGTGAGACCAAATGTACAGTTATTCCCCCTGAAACTGTATATCTCAGAAGTTGAAGATATTAATGAACTGGTAAGCCAGACTATTGATTTTCCCCACTCACAATATGCCATCTCCTCTCTCTTTTACTTTTACTAAGCCTAGAATGGTATTCTTCCTCAGCTCCACTTCTGAGAATTCCCAGCTTCTTTCAAGTGATTTTGATATTTGCAAAGCAGAGCAAGTCTCTTAACTTCTCCAAGCCTCTGTCTCCTCATCTCTAAAATGGGAATTATAATACCCTTAGCTCTCCTGACTGCTGTAAAGATCAAATAGGATAATATTTTTAAAGCATTGGACACAATATATGGCAAATTGTTGATACATGCTAAATGATTTCTTGCCTTCCTTTATTGCTTCCTTCCAAATGTTGCCTCCTACCAAAGGATGTCTGATACACAAGTCATTGATGCCACTTCTCAGGAGTTATGATGTTTATATTTTACACTCATGTATCAGTGAATATGCTTCTCATTCACATTTGAAAGGTAAGATCTTTTAAATCTGGGAATATTTTTGATTTGTTTTTATTATCACCAGGTCCTGATTCAATGACTGGCAAATAGAAATTTAATTAGTGCATATTGAATTCAATTAAATTTCTGTTTTATAATGTCCTCCTGAATTTTCCACTTGTGTGTAATCTCTCAGGACATCTCCCATATCTGAAATCTACCCAATCATCTCATTCTACTGAGTTCCTTCTTTTTCTTTAAGATCCCACTCAAGAACAATTGTTCTCTATAATGTCCCATGGTTCTTCTGGCCAACATGATCTCTCACTCCCAAAATTTTATTAATTTTTAGTCAGTCAAAAAAGATCTATTAAATACCTAGAATATACCAGTATTAAGCACTGGGAATACAAAGAAAGACACAAATACCCTCAAGAAATAACATAATAGGGAAAGCAACATGCAAAAAGAATGTTTAATACACACACACTTTTGTATATGCATATACACAGAGAAAGAGAAAGAGGAGATGGGTATAAACATGGACATGGAAAGAAAAACAAGGATTGTTTATAAATACTACATATATATATATATATATATATATATATGATAGAAATAGGTGATATAGCTATAGATATAGGCAATTTCTTATTCACAAAGAACCTCTGAGGAAGTTAAGGTAAGCATTATAATACCCATTTTATAGGTGAGGAAACAGAGAGGTGAAGTAACTTGCTTCGGATCACATAGCAATATACTGTCAAAGTTGGTAGCCAATGCTGATTCTATTATATCAAACTAAGTTTGCTTGTTTGTATGATGACAGAATAGCTGAACAAGCTCTTTGACATTATGACTTTGGTTTGAAATTATAAGAGCCTAGCTTTGGGTATAGAAGTGTATACTGAGTCTGAAACATAAATATTTAAAGTATTTAGGAACAGGATTATTGGATTTTTATTCTCTTCAAGGTCATAAAAATGAAAATAGCACAGAGTATGAGGTGCAAGTTCTGCCCTTGAAGAAATTTTTTTTTTCTTAGGACCAAGGAGTCATAAATTTAGAGCTGGAAGGGATCTTAGCAGTCATCTTGTCAAATTCCCTCATTTAACAGTTCAGAAAACAAAGGCTCAATCTGATAAAGTGACTTGCCCAAATGATACAAAAATTGTAGAATCAGAATCTATGTATTTGAACCTAGATGTTCTGGATTCATGTTGAGAGCTTTCTCCTCCACCAAAAACTGCAGTCTCCTTAATTCTCATCATCTTGGCTTTAGATTGTTTACAGAGCCAGACCCTAAGAAGCATCTTTTCCATTGTTTAATTCCCATTTTGGCTAATTTTGTTTGATTAATATTTAACCTCTCCAAGCAGTTTTTACATTTTATAGTGACCTGAATGAAGAGAAACTCAAAGTAATTATTTTCAGATAGTGGAATTCCTGGCAGTTTATCTCTTTGGAAAATGCTTCTGGAAGAAAAGACCCTTCTGACATTCAGTATGCTCTGCTATCTCTTCTCATGTCAATGATTATAATACCTTTCCCACTACTCTTTGCCTGATGAGTTCCTGCCTATCATTTAAAGCACAAATCAAATGCACCTCATCCTGGATGGCTTCCCTGAGCCCCCCTCCCAGTTTATAATAGATCCCCCTTGAACCACATTGAATACTTTATTTTGAATTTGTCTTATATAACTGTCATATATGACTTTGCTTGTATTTTACCACCATTGAGAAATACCAAGTTCCAAAAGAGCAAGAACTGAATCAGGTATAAACTGGATATCTCTCTCAGAAGCTAGTACACTGATCTTCCCAGAGCAGGGGAATCAACAAATATTTCTGGATTTACTTTAATATTTGGAAAATATGGGTCTTACTCTCTTCTCTCCTTGCCTCCCTCTATCCCTCCCTCTCTCTCTCTCTCCTAAACATGCACATATGTCAGATATTGTTGAAAATTATAAGTTCAAAAGGGAAGAAGAATTTTTGGCATTTTCTGTAGTAATGATATTTAATGATATTAAATAGTAGTACATTATGATTTCCAAAATGCCAACAGAATATAATCTCCACAGCAGGAGTAACCAATAAAGATTCTAGTAGTTTTTATCTATTGATCCTCAGGATACTTCCATTTCTGCCTCAGTGGTTTGGCTCATAGTCATCCTAACTCTACCCCAGCACTTAAGGAGATTTCTCTGTCTCTGTCTCTGTCTCTGTCTCTGTCTCTCCCTAAATCTGTCTCTCCCTCTGTCTCTATGACTGTCTCTGTTTGTCTCTGTCTCTCTCTCTGTCCCATTTGTCTGTCTCTTCCTCGTATATCTCTGTCTGTCTGTATCTCTGTCTATGTTTCTGTCTCTCCCTCTGATTCTCTGTCTGTCTGTTACTGAACAAATTTCAGTAATTCAGTAACAAATATCTTAACTTCCCAATTCCTCAAAATAATCAAATTCCTTGATGTGCTCTTCATTTAACTTAAGCTTCACATCGAGAAGCTTGACCTTGCAACCTATAAGCAACCCAGTTTCAATCTACATCTTTTTTGAATGTTCTACAATCTGTTTCTGTTAATCTCATTCTGTATATACTTTCTTTCATATATTTTAATGATGCTTATCTCTCCTGTTTGTCTTCCTATCTATTTGACTATTCCTTCTAAATCTCTCTTTTTAAAAAATTTTCTTCCTTTGGTTTCTACCAATGATCTCTCCTATCTCTACTTTTCTTATTTTATCTCATTTGATGATCTAAATAGATTTCATAGTTTCAATTATGATTTTTATGTAAATAATTCTTAGATCTACTTATCAAGCCTTTACCTCTAGTCATACATCACCAGTCATCTATTAGACATATTAAATTGGAGGTGCTTTAGATTCTAAAACAGTATGTCCAATAAAAATTTAATATCTTTTATCCAAACTCTCTCCTCTTCATTATTCTTATCAAAGGTACCATGATCCTTCTAGTACTCATCTCTCACACTCATCTCATATAGCTAAAATATTGTCAAGCCTTGTCATTGCTATCTTTATATCTCTTATATATATAGTCACTTGTCTCCAGTAAGACATAACTACACCATGCAGGACTTAGTACCTTATGATAAAAATATTATAATAGCCTTTGAATTGATCTGACATCTTCAAATTCCTCCTCCACTCAGCTGATAGTGATTTTCCTAAAGCAGAGGGCTGATTATGTCACTTTCCTTTGCAATAACTCCCTTTTACCTACATTTCCATTATATCTCTATATGTGTTCTGGATACTGGATGAATCCCTCCCACCTTAGATTCTATTTACTAGCATTTATATTTACTAGCATTTATATAGTAATATAAGTTTTTACAAAAAAGTTTATATATGTTAACAGTTAAGAAGAGACTATTATCATATACTTTTTTGTTCAGTAACAAATTTCTTTCACTGATAATGATATCAACTGCACTGAATTTGCTATGAATTTCAAATACTGTTCATGCAGCAAAAGACTGCATTTCTCAAGATGGAAAGATGAAATTCATGTTTTCTCTTGTTCTTAATAACAGTCTTCATAGCAACTAGTTATCAGAGTCAATTTGGAAACATATAAAATAATGAAGTCATTAAACAAAGTGCCCTAAGACATGATCACATCATACAGTCATTACAATAATGCTGATAGCAATAATAACTTACATTTGTACAACACTAAAGTTTGCACATAGTTTTCTCTACAACAATTTTATGACAGAGGGAGAAACGTATCACTTTCTAACACTTCGGAGGTATTTTTTTAAAGGTTTTTTTTTCTTCTGTAAAAAATACTTTGTTAAGCACAGGGACTGGAGAAACTAGACAAATTTTATGTTAAAGGACCTCACACTCTATTGGAGTGAGGCATCCTCTCTAAGATAGTTTAGCTTCAAGGCATATAGAAAAGCCTGGAAATCCAAAGGATGCCTTGGCAGAGCAGGTAACAGTCATGACCTGAAAGGCATAGCAATAGGGTGAATAGTAAGACCTAGAGGGCCTTAGGATACAGTGGCAAAAGAGATAACACCTGGAGGAATTATCTTTTATCAGAAAGATTTTGTTTTATAAATCCTTGCTCATCCAAGTGGTATGATCAGCCTTGGCTGCCCTACAATACAGGTCTGCCTATCCTCATTGTAAAGTGGAGAGTGGTGTGAGATTCAAGTGGAATAGAAATTCTGAGTTCGCTCATATAAGGACAGGGATTATTGCCTGAAAGCAATTTTGATGGTTATTTCTAGCACCCCACATCAAGAGAAATCTTATCAATGATCCTGTCATACCACTGAACAGACTGGCATAGTAGCATATTACTTATTTAAAATTTTGTGTCTATTGAACTGTAAGTAGAGATGGACAATGAAAACTTGATTTGCAGAATTAATTTAGCAAATTTTCATAATTATGAATTGGTATTGTATATAATATGAATTGGCAGATAATGTATACCTTAAATAAGATATGTATTATAAATAAGGTATACATATATATATGTAAATATATCTATACATGGTCTTTAATATCACATATTTCATATTTAATTCTTTGTTATTATCTTGAATTTGTGAGTTTCACAAACTCTATACTTATTTCTGTTGGATCTCATTAATACCTTTTTTATTTGCATCTTTTAAATTGTTTTGATTTGGTTAATAGCTATTAATTGTTGAATCTCCTTTTTCAGGTTTATCTCACATCCATGTTATTACTTGTCCTTTTAATTGTATTCATCTACCTCCCATTCTTAACCCAACTCTGTAGTGGGAAAGCAATATAAACAAAACAAAGACACCAATGGTACAAATTTCTGCCTTATTCTCATAAAAATATTCAGATGCTATAATGATACAGAGGAATTTTCTGACCTCTCAGGGGAATTCTGTAGCTCTTTCATTATATTGTTATGTTTAATAATCTCAGTAGACAAAGGAGAATTTATCATCAGTGGTTCCCTAATTTTTTCTGTGTATTGTCTTCTAGAACACAATCAATTAACAATATATTATTAATGTCTACTGCATATGAGAAAATTTATTAGATTTTGAGAGGGATACAAAGTTCAGTATTTCCATTGTTTTTGCCCATGATGTGGTTACAATCTACTATTGGTTAAGATAGCATGCATAGCTACAGTATACAAAATTATAAAGCAATCCTATTAGTACAGCACAAGACAAAATCCATCATGAGGTTTGAGAGGAGAGGGATATTGTTACCAGTAATGGAAGCAGCTTGTAGAGAAGATGGCTTTTGAGTTTGGATTTAAAGTATAAATAACAATTGCATGGAAGAAGAATCGTTCTTGGTAATCAGGAATGGCATGAGCAAAGAGAAGAAGTTGGGAAAAGACTTAATAAAAAGTATTTTATCTTACTAATTAATTCTGAATTATAGGAGATCAAACAATAATTAAAGAAATTAATTCAGGTTATCTATGGAAAGTCAAATACTGAAGTTGAAGTTTAAACTTTGGCCACATGATGAGAAAACAGGACTCAGAATAACTCTTAAGTTGAGAAAAATTGAAGGCAAAAGGAAATAAAGGAACTGCAGAAGATGAGATAAATAGATAGTGTCATAGAAACAATGAACATGATCTTGGACGACTTTGAGAAATAGTGAAGGAGAAAAGAACTGACATGCCATAGGTCATGAAGAGTCAGACATGACTGAATGACTGAACAACAGCAAATAAATTTGGAAATCTTTATAAGAACATTATAAAAACTTAAAAATAATAAGAAAATCTAGGTAATTTTCATTTATTTTTAGCAATTAGGAAATAAGAAGGAAGAGGATGGGAGGAAGACCACTAAAACTGAAACTTCAAATTGCTCCCCCTAAGTGACATAAAACATGCAGTTTTGGAATGCAATATTGTTTTCTGTTTTCAGGGCACAAGAACTTGATACATTTGTTTTTATTTCACTGATGTTTCAAAGAGTTAACTTGACAGATTTGAGATCAGTAGTAAATATGTCACTTCAAGTGGGGATGGTGACAAGAGGGAACACTTTCTAATTTATTCATGCATGCCTTTCTTTATCTGTCAATTCAATTTATTTGGTTCATTCTTCTTTGGTAAAAGTACCGAAAGAAAAAAATAGTTAATCTCAACCTTGCAGGTAAAAGAAAAGAAAAAGAAGAAAAAGAAAGCTGATAGCAGACCCAAGGGCTTCAGGAGAAGTCTGAGATATTTCTGATCACAGGAGACTGGAACCAGTGATTGATACTTGTCAGAGCTATTCCACTGAGTTGTTATAGATGCCATAATACCAGAGGGGAGTTAGCAGCCAGAGACAGGTATTTATTGTATATTCTCTATTATTTTTCATCTAAGCAAGAACCTGACTTTTCACTCTTACCCTGGTTAGAAATATTCTTACAACTCTTGAGGCACTGTAAAACTGCTATCTGAAATCAAGTCAAATATGCTAGCCTTTGAGTTATATTTTATGTAAAGTTTTAGGATTTCTTATTGTTTTGTAATATCCTATAGTTCTTTTTTTCAAGATTAGTGGGAAATTCAAGACTTCTACAATAATATATTTCCTCCAGGTAGTAAATATTCCACTTTGCCTAGCAATTCCTGGTGGCAAACATTGTTTTTTGATTTTTCTTTTCAAAAATTGAATTTCTGATCCACTGTCATAATTGATCTAAACCTTTGCATATCTATATATGCTTATATTATATATATATGCATATATGTGTATGTATGTGCATGCAAATACACATATATTATGGTACAGAAATTCTAGAGTCTATTATTATATTATTATGGATCCTCCCATAAAGATCTTTTGTTTTGCTTATGTCTGCCCAGACCCAACAGAACAGTCAAAAAAATCTATTTAAAGATCATCTTAGGTATGGGAAATAAATGCTCTGTGTTTGCCTATGGCAATCAAAACTTCATAGGCCAAGTAACAATAGACTAGACTGAGATCTTAGTGAGATGACTGTGAATTAAATCTTTTTGAAATCTTGGCAATAAGTGACTTACCTCTACCTCTGAAATTTTCAATTAGATGCACATGCATACAGTGGGGGCTAGCGTGTACTAAGGAAAGTCAATTTTTCAGGACCATTCAGTTGGATCTCAGAAACTCAGCTGCCCCAAAGCAATAATTTTCTTTATAAATCTATTTTTCGTCATGGTAACAGACACTCATCCTATGCATTCTGACCTGAAGCCCTTACCTATTTGTAATTTGATAGAGACCTTGTTCCATATCAAGTGATCTGTGTTGCCTACTACTACAAGTGATTGGCTGTGTTAAAGAAAAGAATATAATTTGCTTCCAAGAAAACTCAGACTTGAAGCAGAAATGATTCAATCATTTATTTATCTTATTTATAAATTTAATATTGCAAGTTATTGAATCAGTTCAGGGAGACACACTACCGCTTTGAAGATTACTTGTCCTCAACTGAATCGACTCACTGGTGTCAATCATAGTTTCAAAGTGTTTTGATGAAAGGATAATAGAACCAAAGCCAGGCACTTTATTCTATATCAATACATCAGTGAGCACAACAGAGCTAATCTCCAAGCCTATCCTAGCTCTGAGTGCCAAGAATTTATGATTCAAGGAAGAATAAGTTTGGAGAGGTGACCAGGAGCTAACTTATTAACAGCATTTATTGATCTTGCCATATGTCCAGCATTCTACTAGGCTATTTGAGTATATTTCAAAGAAATAAAAGATACTCTTTGTCTTTGAGGAACTTACAGATAAATAGGTTAAATGGGATAGAAGTGGAGGAAATAAATTTGTCTTGATTTCATATAAATTTTTATACCTACATGAATGCACAAATCAATCTGTGTTGGTATTCTATCTCCTGGTACACACTGAAATCCATCCCAGGTTTATCTGTTTCATGGAATCTCAGAACCATGCTCACCTCTTTTCAATCTCCTGGCAATGATTCTCTCCAATGGTTAGCCAGATAGATCTTTGAATGGACAGTATAATCCAAGATGGTATTCAAAGCCTTTCCAACATGATAGAACTTATCAGAGCTTTTCCTTCTGCTAACAGAGTCTTCAATAACCTAGGATAAGCTAAAGACCAAGATGAGACATCTTACTGACAAGTGCATATGGTAGGCTACTAACCCTGTGAATTCCAAGAATAACAAGAGATAGCTGCAACTATTCAGGGGAAAACTTCATGGAGGAAATATATGTTTGTAGAGTCTCTTGAAGGATAGAATAGGATCTAGAAAACAGGAAAGAAACCATTATATGCAATAGAAAGGATTATACAAATTTATAGATTATCTACAAACAAGTTATGTGCAGGATTTTTAATAATAGTAGATTCCCTGGTTTGCAATGGAGGACTTTGTAAGGACAATGGCTTATGGAAAATGGGCTTCAGTAGAGACAAGGTCTTGATGGCATGGGTAAGGATTCAGCATATAAACTATTATGTTACTGCTTTATTCTATAATATAATCAAGGAAGGCAAAAAGTGAATTTGGAGGAACTTTTAAGGTCTTTTAATCTAAATCATACCTGAACAAGTATCCTCTGTACAGACTAACAAGTTTTCCATTTGAAAACCTCCAGCCTGGGAAAGCTTATTCCATATATCAAGACAATCCACTCCATTTCACTTTTGAATTTATAAGAATTCTTTTCCTTTCATTGAGCCTAGTTCTAGCACATTGAATGAATGCAAAACAAAATAGTGGTGCTAACAGTTTAGACACATTTCTTTCTTAAAGATAAAGGTTCTGTTACCCTTTATTATTAGTGATATAAAATTATTGAATCATTGTTTTCAATTGACTAGAATCTCAACTCCTTTACACTGAGTTAATGATGTTGATGATGATGATGTTTGTCCTTCATTCTCGAAGAAGGCTATGACATGAGGAAGGTGATGTGAAAAGCACGTGAGTTGTATTTGAGTGAAGGGGGTGCTGTGCTAAGTCACCAGACTCACTCTTTCCGTCCAAGTCATCTGGGTCCATTGGCCAGATATGAATCAGGATGACTGGAAATGACCCTGGATGGGAGGAACCAGAATTAAGTGAATTTCCCAAGGTCTCACAATAGCCAGTAAATATCAAGTATCTGAGGTTGGACTGAGGAGTTTTTAAGTGATACTTCTCATAAACATTTTGTGCTATTAAACTTTTAACCTAAGAACAAGATAATATTTATTGCTATTAAATTTATTTTTGAGTGTTTTTGGAATAGAGTTTCTGAAGGCAATGGTATTCCCGATGCTTTTTCCAGGTTTTTCATTCTTTAGAAAGACAGTATGGGGTATGCCTGTGCTCTCCCCCAAACCATTCCAAATACTTTTAAATAATGACTCTAAGCAGATTCTGGAGTGGAAGAAGACAAAAAGACTGAGTGGACTGTTTTTTCATCCCAAGATACCTTAGAAGGTTGGCAGGAAGTGTTTTTTACACCTGGGTGAGAGAGGAACACAGTGTAGCTCAGATCATGCTGAAGCAAACCAACCCTAGTAATCCAGGAACTGATAGCAGGGTGGGTGGGTCAGTAATAGTGATGGTGGTTTCCAGAACTCTTAGCCCAGAAACTGTCAAGGACCACTTGGAAGACCAGCAGGAAAAGTCTGTCACTGGGGTGAGAGTGGAGCATAGTCCAGCACAAGTCTTAGCAGGACAGATCCTATTCCAATGAATCAGCAATAGTCCTTGGGAGCTACTGAATCAACAGAAGCAGTTGCTTCTGGAGGTGTTGGTTCACAGATGATAAGGGGCTGAGAAGGAGATTATAGGGATCATTTTGTTAGCCCTGAGCAGGACTCTGTTGCTTTGCCCATACTCTGATCTGGGTGGCAGTCCTGGGTTGCAGTTCCAGAAAGAGGAGGAACAATAGCACATGCAATCTTACTGCCTTAGGGGAGAAGGTGGATCTTACTCACAGTTCTAGAGCAGAAAAGAGGGTTTGTGGTTACTCACAGATGAGAGTAAAAACCAGGATAGTAGTAAAAACCTCTCCTTAGATCATACCACTTTGGAAGAATTGAAAACTTGCAGGTCCCTAAAAGTATCTCTGAAAACAGCTGTAACCCCTCCCCAAAATGGAACAATGTACCCTTTACACTGGAAGCAGAGCGCTAGCTTAACAAAATGTTAAAATCAAGTCATAGGCTGGGGAAATGAGCAAATAACAGAAGAGAAAACAATCTGATGGTACACAATTCCTATGCTGATAAGGAAGATTGACATATACACTCAAAAGAAGACAACAAAATCAAAGCTTCTATATCCAAAACCTCCAAGGAATCTATGAATTTGTCTTAGGATTTGGAAGGATTTTGAAAATGAAGTAAAATAGGTAGAGGGAGAATTGGGAAAACAAATGAAATACCAAATAAATAAATAACATCCTAAAAACCAAACTGGCCAAATGGAAAAAGAGATCCAAAAAGCCAATAAGGAGAAGACTGTCTTAAAAATCAGAACTGGCCAAATAGAAAAAGAGACACAAAAACTCACTGAAGAAAATAATTCTTTAAAATATAGAATTGAACAAAGGGAAGTTGATGAATTTGTGTGAAATCAAAAAAACAATAAAACAAAATCAAAAGAATGGAAAATTAGGGTAAACTAAAGACCAAGATGAGGCATCATACTAACAAGTGAATTATGGTAGGTTCCTAACTCTGTGAATTCTAAGAATAAGCAGGGAACTGGAAAAAAAACAAATGACATGGAAAATAGATACAGAGAGATAATTTTAAAATTATTGAATTACTTGAAAGCCATGATCAAAAATAAAGCCTAGACATCATTTTTTGAAAAATTATCAAACTGCCCTGAGAAAGGGCAAAATAGAAATTGAAAGAATCCAATGATTGCCTCCTGAAAGAGATACCAAGATAAAATCTTCCAGGAATATCTTAGCCAGGTTTCAGAGTGCCCAGGTCAAGGGGAAAGAATTGCAAGTAGCCACAATGAAACAATACATTTAAAGTAGAGCCAAAGTCAGGGTAACATTAAGGGTTCATAGTGCTTGAAATATGATATTCTGGAAGTCAAAAGAGCTTGGATGACAATCAAGAATCAACTACCCCACAAAATTGACTATACTTTTTCAGGGGGAAAATGGGTATTTGATGAAATAGGGGAGTTTCAAACTATCCTGATAAAAAGACCAGATCTTCAAATACAAGACTCAAGTGAAGCATAAAAAGGAAACAGGAAAGGCAAATAAAAAGTGACTTAATGATGTTGAACTGTTTCTATTCTTGCATGGGAAAATGGCTCATATGAACTTTCTCATTTATTAGGACAGTTAGAAGGACCATGAATAGACAAGGACAGGTGGGAATTGAATTTGAAAGGATAGAGTTAAGAGCTGAGAGAGGAATGTACTTGCAGAAAGGAAAATGGTGAGGTAGTAAATTATTTCATATAAAAAAAGGCAAGAAAAAGCTTCTGTAGATAAGTGGGAGAGGGGATAGTTGAGGGAGAGTGAATGAGTCTTTCACTCATTGAATTTGGCTCAGAGAAGAATAACATATACACTCAATTGAGTATTGAAATTTATCTTACCATAGAGGAAAGTAGGAGGGAAAAGAATGGGAGAAAGGGGGAGGTGATAGAAGGGTGGGATGATTGTAAGAGGAGGTAGTCAGACACAAAACACTTTTGAGGAGGAACGGTGTGAAAGGAGAAGGAATAGAATGAATGGGGGTGAGGAAGAAATAAGATGAAGGGGAAAGCAGCAAAAATAATAACTATGAGAAAAATATTGAAACAAGTTTCTCTGAAAAAGATATCATTTCTCAAACATAGAGAATTAAATTAAATTTATAAAAATTAAGAACCATTCCTCAATGGATAAATGATCAAAAAATATGAACAGTATTTGATTGGAAATTTAGGGGATGCCTAACAATTGAGGAATGTTTGAACAAACTGTGATGTGATTTATGATATAATGCTATTCTGCTGTAATAAATGATGAGCAGGATGTTCTCAGTAAAAGTGGAAAGACTTAACATGAACAGATCCAATGGGAAGTGAACTATATACAAAGTAACAGCAATATTGTAGGATTATCAGTTATAAATGACTTACTTTTTCTCAACAACCCAAAACAACTCTAATGTGTTTATGATAAAGGATACTATTCATGCCCAAAGACACAGCTGAAGATATCTGAATATAGACTGGGTTTTTTAAAAGTATTTTTTTCTTTTTCTTTATCATTCTTGAGGGAAGAAGCTACACTTTAACATGACTGCTCCTTTTTAGCCAATATCAGATAAATTGTTATCTCAATGAAGGGGGGATGGAGTGAGAAGAAGGGAAAGAGTTCAAGGTTTTAAAAATGAAGTCTAAAACATTTTTACATGTAATCAGGAAGAAATAAAATTTACAAAGAAAAAAAGACAGTATGGTAGAATGGGGAATACAATGGTCTTTGAATAAGAGAGTCTGACTTAATTTTCCTCTTTAGCTGCTATCTGTAACACTTTTGTCAAATAATTTATCTGGTTGCATCTCAGCTTCCTCATTCCTTAAATGGGGAGATCAGACCAGTTGACCTCAAAGGTATCTTTTAGTTTGAAATATCTGATTCTATATTCCAATGAATGCTAATATTCTTTATTTATGAGGTGCTGAATTAGGTTGCCAACATGCCAACAAAAGAATGCATTAGCCTCTTGGATAATTAGTCTTATTTCTATTGACTTTATCTCCTCTTATGTGAATGATTTTTCAATGCTACAAATTGTAAAAGACTCATTCCTCTTTATCCTGGGAAATTTTCATCCATTTTCCATAACTTTTACCTAGAAAATCTACCTTAAAAGTTAAAGGCCATCACATAGATCTTTTAAAGTTCTGTTTGTACTAGTCCTATAGTCAAGTAGAACACATACTATTCTATAGTCTCATTATATGATTCATTAATCATTTTTTCTCTCAGCTCTTTATATTGCACTGTGCTTTATTTACATAATGTTTATGATCAATAACAATTTATTAGGCATCTACTATGTGCAGCACATATAAGAGGCATATACTAGATAATTTTAATTGAATTATTGGAATGAATGGATAGTGAATTGAGTAAAAAAATGACCACATGTAGACCTAGTCTAGTAAAACAGTTAGGATATTTTCATTAAAGTGCTTAACTGGTGATTTGCTTTCAATCTTGACTTTTTTTTATAGAAAGGCCCATAAAAAGTATTGTGATTTCTATTTCCTCACAAATGGAATGTAATTGGTAAAGGCCTGCTGTTCTGCCTGTGAAAGAGTGTTTAGAATTGATTTGTAATTGCTCTGATTGTTGAATCAGAAATATTAGCAATGGGAAATGCCAATAGGGAAACTAAGTCCATCTGCCTTTCAAGAAAAAAATGATACAAAGATAAACAGAAATTTTAATTAGAATACACAGAAAAGTATTTTATTAACTTTATTACTATTAACTTTACTAATGTTAAAGGAGAAAGCAAATATTTTATGTAAGGAGTAACTTGATGTAAGGCTAACAGTCTGCAAATATCTAGCTCCCTGTTGTTCTAACTATACAAAGAGAAGTATTTTCAGAATTATTGAGCAAATTCAAATTTAAACTAAATAAATAGAATGAAAAATTGAAAATAAAATTCATAGAATTGAAGGAAAAGGTATCATATATCAGTTTAAAAAATAAAAGAGTTCATGATATATGCCAAGATTAAGGAAAATTCTTTTGTGATGCTGTTAAGTCATTTGATCTCTCTCAGTTGCTTCATCTTTCAAATGAGAGCATTGTGTCAGATGATTTGTAAGTTTCTTCTAGCTCCAGAAACATATGAAAAATATATTTTTGCTTTTATGATTACTCTGATTGTTTTAAGTTTTGTTGTCTATCATGCAAGCATCAGCCTAGTTAGCACCTCGTCCACAGGTTGTCTGCAAGGTGAGTGCATTTTCAGCAACATCTACTTTTGAGAATCACCTTAGAAGAAAGAAAGGCCTCCAAATGCTTTGATAGAAAGGATACCCTTATAAAGTCACAGAATTACTGTTTTTAGAATTTCACATTTTTACTTTTTAAAAATATTTTATTTTTTAAAAGCATATTCAAATATTTTGTGAACTAAATGACAAGGAATTATCACATGCACAGAAATGCATACATGCATGCTTAGATTTGTATATGCATACAACATACATATGCACACACATACACATTTTTCAGAGAAAGAGTAGCTTCCTCCTATGTTGTTCTGGTCTTAGATACTGAATCCATGAGTACATTCAGGACTTCATCATTTATCTGCTCCCCTTTGATAGGTTACTGAGTTTCTCCAAGGCTCACTTTTCTTATCTGCAAAACTGAAAATAATTTTACCTGTACTGCCTATTTTTCAATTAATGTAAGAATTAAATGGCATGCTGCTCAAAAACACTTTTTAGATGTAAAGTGTTGTGAAAATATTAACTTTTCCAGTTATAATTTTATATATTACATATAATACATAGATACAAATTATATAATTTATAATGAATTTACTTATTTTAAAGGAAAATTAACCAGCAATTAATATTGCAGAGCTTTCTCATTCATAACCATAGCAATGACAAGAGTGAATACAAATGGTCAACTAGCAATCTACCTTGGTGCTGGCAAAGAAATAACATTAATTTAGGTACAATAGATAGGATTACATTCTCTAGCATGTATAAAAACAATTTAAGGAAAATATTCTCCAGTCAATCCCTTCCTACTTCAGTTCTCTTATAACAAAATAATGCAATCCAATGTAAGACAAAACAATGGAGGTCGAGGGAAGAAATCCAGTAAAATTATATCTATTACCTTCAAAGAATGTGAAATTGGTTTAACTATTAGAGTAAGGATAAAATAATCACTTGAGAGAACAGAGAATAATTGGGGATAAAGAAATGTAATGGGAAATATGGACCTCATTACAAAAAAGCTCACAATCTCTTATGACATGGTATTCAGTCAGCCATGCAACTTACAAAAGAGTATAACTATATATTTTAGTACCAAATGAATGGCTTATTTTATTCAAAAGTTTTTATTCATTCAAAATTAGCATGATTTGGTCAATAGATGTAATGCTGGAGTAGACAGAATAAATTGGAAAAAAGAAGTTCTGGATTCAAACTTCACCTTTTACACTAACTACCTATGTAGTTAAGGCATTTAAGTTTTTGAACAATCTTTTTAAAATTTGGCTTGATTTTTTATCTAACAAATAGTATTTCATACTTTCAAAATATTTTTTAAAATTTCATAACAATGCTCTGAGGCAGACTGGAAGGAATTGTCATTCTCACTTTATTAATGAGATTAAACTCAAACTATCAGTCAAAATGTCCCATATGCTAAGAACTATGGTAAACCTTGGAGATTTAATGAACTACAAAAATATTCCCTGCATTCAAGTGGTTAATAATCTAATAGGGAGACAACTTGCTATGTACATACAAGATATTATAAATGGAATCTCAGAGGGAGGGCATGAGAGTTAAAGTAAGGGAGAGAGAAATGTCTCTTTTATCAGTTATTAGTTGAGCTGAATACTGAAGGAAACCAAGGAATCAAGGAGGCAGAGATGAGGAAGAGGTTCTACTCATGGAAAAAACCAATTTCAAGATTCAGAGTAGAAGTGTTTTCTTTGTGAAAAAAGCAAGGAGGTCAGTGTAAGATGCATTATGGAGTGTGTGGAGGGAGTAAAATGTAAGAAGGTTGAAATGATAGTAAGGGGGGGTTGGTAAGTGTCTAAAGAGTCAAACAAAGGATTTCAGAGCCACAGTTTATTGAATTGCTATTTATGTGTGTGTGTGTGTGTGTGTGTGTGTGTGTGTGTGTGTGTGTGTGTGTGTGTATAGATGTGGGTGTGTACGTGTGTGTGTGACATGATTAGGTTTTTAAGAAGATCATTTGTTGAATAGGATAAGAATTAGAATGAAGAGAGATGAGAGATCAACCTTCACAATTGATTAGGCAGACTAACCACTAGACTACAGAAATATGTGATAGTGGCATAAGATTATGAAGATTTGACTCAGAAGAAGGAAGGTTTTGGAAGGACCAAAATGAGTCTGGTTTTGAATATGTTGTTTTTTTAAAATATATTTTATTTTTAATTTATGGGATAAAAGAAACATTTCGATAGCAGCATAATTTTAAAAAGATTACTACATGTTGTCTTTAAGATTCTTATTGAATATTTAGCTAAGATGGGGATCAAAATGTTATGCATGTGAGCATGACAGTTAAGAGAGAAGTTAGAATTGAATAAGAAAATATTAGATTTATCAGCATAGAGATGATAATTGTATCCATGGAAGTTGATGAAATCACTAGGAGGAAATAGAATAAGATGGTTAAGTGTTTCACAAGCTTCAGAGAGGTCAAGAGGACTAAGGGTTGAAAGAATGCCATTAGATTTGACAATTAAAAGTTCATTAGCAACTTTTGATAGAGTAGTTTCAATTGAATGATGAAATCAAAAGAAAAAAGTAGAGGGAAAAAGTGGAAGTATCAATTGAAAATGATCTCAAGGAGTTTAGCCAAAAAAAAGGGAAAAGCTATAGGATGATATATATTCAAGATGGATGCATCAAATGAGGGTATTTTGAGAATTAGGGAGATATGGGAATGTTTGCAGGAAGTAAAGAAATGTGGGTTATAAGGCAGAGGGAGAGGCAGAATGACATCATCAGATAAGGGAATTTTGGAGTTTAGGAACTTGATTGTGGTCATTTGCAGTGACTGCAAGGTCAGGTTTATGTTCCACTCTCTCTTGGATGTAATGCTTCAGGCATAATGAATTACTTTATTAATTAATTTTACTTAATAAGTCATAATATTCTAAATTAATATTACTTTAAATTGGAAAATAGTAAATTAAGTCCCTAGAAACAGGAAAGAAAGACTGAGTCAGGTACTTAACTCATTGTCCTTGGGGATTATTAGACAAAAACAGCCAGAATTCTTTTGGTTGAGTAATACATAGATAAGGATAGAGTGAGTGTAAAAGAAACTAATTGCTAAGTAGTGGTAGTTTAGAGATAAACTGATAGTGACAATGGGGAACAAACAATATTATAATTTCCCTACCTTGACCAGTGAGTCAGGGATGAATGAGTGAAAGTCCAAGCAAGGCTGAAGATAGTGACCATGGAAGCAGTGTCATCAGAAGGGAGTCAGATTCCATGAGTGTCAGAAGATGAAAGGAGTAAGAAAGGAAAAATTTTAAGATGAAAGTAAGATCAGGAATTCCAGAGATCAGAGTGGAAGGGATCAATAGCACTACTGTGGGATATTATGGGGTTGGTTTGAGTGCCTTGGGTTTTGAATAATAAAAATTATAGATGGATTCATTTGGATGGTAAGCAATATGACTAGTGGTAGGGTTCACAACTGGCCTCAGAGACTTAGTAATTGTGTAGAGTGGGAAAGTCACACTATCCAGCACTTAATAGAATGTTTATTCCTCCAACCCCCTCCCCTCTCACTCCCACCCTAAATCATTAAAGAATGAATGCAGGCAGATTACTAAAAATCCTAAAGGTTTGATTTCAGAGTAGAGCCCTCTCAAGTTGTTTATTCCCAAACACAGAGAAGGAAATAAGGTTACAGTAGATGAAGAAATAATAGACAAAAAAAAAATAAAAAAAGCAGATTCTTCCTTTTTAAGCTAGGGTTCCAGCAGTGAAAAGGAAGACAAATTAGAACTATAACTTGAGAAAGACTGACTCAGGTAACTTAACTCACTGAGAAAGAGATTGAGAAGGTATTAAGGTCAAGGAAGGGTTTGTTTCTTTGGACCTCTAATGTTTGTCCTTCATTTTTTGAAGAAGACCATGACATCAGGGAAGTGATGTCATGATAAGCACATTAATTGGATTCGAGTAGGGTGGGGGTGGGGTGGGGCTGTGTTGTCACCAGCCTCACTTTCTTCTCCAGCACCATTTGGGTCCAGTGGCCAAATATGAATCGGGATAACTGGAGATGGTCCTGCTTAAGTGACTTGTGTAAAGTCACACTACTAAGTAATTTAACTGTCTGAGGTTGGGTTTGAACGCAAGTTCTCCTCATTCCAAGACCAGTGCCTTATTCACTGCACTGCACTAGCTTGCTGCCCCAATCTTGCATATACATTACAAAAGTTTAGTTTTTCTAAAGGACATAGGAAGAAGAGGGAGCACAAGGATAGAATATATATATATATATATATATATATATATATATGCATATATAAAGAAAGAATAGACAGTAAATGAAAAAGTTTGTAATGTATAGCAGAGAACAAAAATAAACTAGAATAAAACACAAAAAGGATAGCTTTGAAAGTTAAATTTTAAATTTTTGGATGATTTAAATTAATGATTATGTTGTTTGACCTTCTTTCTTTGAAGAAAACTATAGTATCAAGGAGGTGAGTGGTATCGTGACATGCACATGAACTGCATTTGAGTGAGGGGGGCTGTGCTAAGTCACTAGCTTCACTTTCTCCTCCAGAGTCACCTGGATCCAGTGACTACATTTGAATCAGGATGACTGGAGATGGTCCTGGATGTGAGGCAATCAGGGTTAAATGTCTTGAGCAGGGTTGCACAGCTAAGTAATTATTAAATGTCTGAGGCCAGATTCAAACTCCTGTTGTTCTGACTCCAAGGCCAAGGCTCTTTCCACTGCATTTTCTAGCTGCCCTATTCATTCATAATCCTCTTCTATTTTACTATGCATAAGGAAATACTCATTTTCTTCAGGGTTTATTAAGATTCAAAGCTAAATAAAAAGAGAGAGATAAAAGTCACTGGTCTCAGAGTCAAAAAAAAATTTGTTTCAAGTCTTGTCTTTGATAGGTTTCTCATTGAATCACCCAGAGTAAGATTTTTAACCTCTGAGTGGCCCAAGAAACTCTCTGAATTTAAGCTGAATCACATTATTGCCTTTATAGTGGCAGATGGAACTTCCTTCTTGGAAGCATCCTTCCCACATGAAAACATAAGTCTGCACCTAAAACACTCAAGAAGAAACAAAAAAATTCCCCAAGCTCAATCAATGTACTTTTCTTGCTCACCTCTAAGGGCCTAAGGTGTCTAGTGACTGAGAAATCTGGAAACTGCCATAGATTTAGTTGCCCTGAAGTCTACTCCTGGTCTGTTGGGATTGTCCATCACTGCTTCAGCCTAGCTAAACTGCGTTCCTTTTTCACCTTAGGAAAGCTGATCCTGAGCTGTCTTGATCTGGAAAATTGATCTACTCTCTCTTTTGTGAGTTGTGCTGCTCTAGAAATTGTTTAGAATCATTTTTTTTTGCAAGGCAATGGGATTAAATGACTTGCCCAAGGTCACACAGCTAAGTAATTGTTAAGTGTCTGAGGTCGGATTTGAACTCAGGTCCTCCTGACTCCAGGGTTGATGCTTTATCCACTCCACCACCTAGTTGCCCCCAGAATCATTTTTAAAGATATTTAGAGGAGTTTGGGGGAGAGCTAAGGTGAGTCCCAACCTTTACTCTACCATCTTGGTTTTGCCTTTCTTGACCCTTTTAAATGGGAATTTTTTTTTGAAGATGACATTGAAGATTAGGTTGGGAGCCTCTTTACCAAAAGTTGAGTATGTTCCTTAGAATAAAATACTATTTTAATCAAATCAGCAGTAGAATGATTTTCCTTAATTCTCTATTTTCTGAATAAATTTACTCAATTTTATTTTATGTTTTTAAATTTGACATTGGACTTAACGTTTTTAATGTTATTTTTTTCAATTAAATGCAAAGACAGTTTTCAATATTCATCTTTGTGTAAGATTTTGGGTTAGTTCCAAATTTTTCTACTTCTCCCTCCTCCATGACAACAGGTAATATGATAAAGTTAAAAATGTAAATATACAATAACATTTAACATGTTTTCATATTAGTTATACCTTGAAAGAAGAATCAGAACTAAAGGGGGAAAATAAGAAAGAGAAAAAGCCACATAAAGGAATTTTTTAAAAGTGAAAATGATATGCTTTAGTCTGCATTCAGACTCCATAGCTTTTTCTCTGGGATGGCATTTTCTATCACAAGTATTTTTAGACTTATCTTTGGTCACTGCACTGCTGAGAAGAGCTATGTCCATTGTAGCTGATCATCACACAATGTTGCTATATTAATATGTATAATGTTCTCCTAGTTCTGCTCACTTCACTCAGTATCAGCTACTGCAAAACTTTCCAGGCTTTTCTGAAGTCTGCCTGTTCATTGTTCTTACAGAACAATAGCTTTACATTACATTCATATGCCATTCCCCAATTGATGAACATTCCTTCATTTTCCAGCTCTTTGCCATTACAAAAAGAGCTATTAAAAATATTTTTCACATGTGAAGACTTCCTCCTTTTTTATGATTACTTTGGGATACAGATTTCATAGTGATATTGATAGATCAAATGATATACACTATTTTACTGTCCTTTGACCATAGTTCCAAATTGTTCTCCAAAATATTTAGATCAGTTCACAACTCTACCAACAAAGCAGTAATGTCCTGAATTTCCCACATCCACTCCAACAACTCAATTTTATTTTCAAAGCAAAGTCAACATAAAGTCTCAAAATTTCAAAGCAAAGTCTCATATAAACCTTCTCCTCCCTCTCTATTTTTACCTTTCTCCATTATTAGAATTTATATCCAGGGCCAAAATTATTGACTAGAATATTCACTTTGATCTTTGATCTTTCCCCACAAGTTTTTCTAAAAGCATCTCTCACAGACTGTCATAATAAAAGTATTTAACATATTGTGGATATTTTTCATGATTCCTTTGAAGTCAGTGCAAGTTATTCCTGAATTATCTTTCCTTCTGGATCAAAAAAAAATTCATCTTCTAGAAATTCTCAACATTATGTAAAAGGCAGGAATGAAGAAAACATTTTAAATAGCATGGTTAAATAAAGTAGTGTGTCTATAATGGCTATTTTAAAATTGAGTTTAATTTTCCAAACTCTACTGAAAGTAAGTAGGATTCATATGCTTTGAGCAGGGTCTCTTTTTTCATCTAAAGAATCTCTAGTTCAGTCAATCAATAAATCAATAAACATTTGTTCTATACCTATTATAGCCCAATCTGGGGATATTAGAAAAGGTAAAAAATAGTCTTTGCATTCAATGAGCTTACCATCTATTCAAAGAGACAACAAGTAAACAAATGCATATAATCGAGCTACATACAGGAGAAATAAGTCAAAATTAATTACTATGAGGCAATAAAGAGGGGTTGGCAAAGGAAGTCAGGGAAGTCAGTATGCTGGGATTCAGTGTAACGTGTCTGAGAAAGAATTCAAGAGAAACAGACTCACATGCAAGTAGACATTTTATGGGATTGAGAATTGATAGATATTCTAGCAAACAGAAATCTGATCCATATTTTTTAATATAAGGTGGAACAAAAGGAAGTAGAGAGAAAATTGTTTTTTAAGGCAACTCTGGATGTCACAAGTTGACCAGGGGAAGGTGCCACCAAGTGACAGCTGACCTATAATTAAGTACTGCAGGCATGTCAGGTGCTGCTAATAATTAATTAAGTTCCCAGGCAGATCTGGATCTCCAGATAACAAAGTAAAGGACAAAGATTGCCTTAAGCAGATCAGGGGCAGAGGGCACAGATAGAGGCCAGTCAGAAGACAAAAGGACCTTGGGCATAGGCAGAAGCAGGAGTGGGATTAGGGGTAGAGGCAGGGACAGTAGAGCCTATAATTAAGTGAGAATTTGAATTCCCAGTCCTAGAAAGGATCCAGAAAGGACACTCAGTGGACTCAGAGTAGATCAAATGTTGAGGTTTCATCAGAAATAGAGCAGATTGGAATGCATGGGGGCCCATTAATTGAGGATCCCATCAGAGGAGACAGTTTCAGGCATGAGGTTCAGAGAAAATTCCTGAAGCTAAAATATGTGGTGTCTTATTCATGTAGCAAATAGGAGGTTAAGACAGTGGAAGGGTCTAGGTCATAAAAAACTTTGGATGCTAAATAGAGCATATTATATTTGATCCTGAAGGTGATAAGGAGCTAGTGGAGCTTATTAAACAAAAGAGTAGCATATGGTCAGATCCCCACTTTAAGAAAATCACCTTGGCAGCTAAATGGAAGCTAGATTGGAGTGAGCAGAAACTTCAGGCAGGAAAATCCATAAACAGGCTGTTAGAAAGGGTTTGGGGAAGGATATTAACCAAGCATAGCAAATCTAAAAAGAAATTAAGCTTGATCTGTTACAGGAAATGAGAATGTTTACAGCTTTAGCTGGACTAAAGAGTAGAAGGCAGAGAAATAACTTTCTATCAAATATTCATAAGAAGACTTTAAATTTATTTTATATCACCCCATTGGGCAGAAATAGAAGGAATGGGTAGAACTTGAAGAAAAGTAGATTTAAGCATTAATTTAAAGTCACATATCTTTTTTTTCTTTTTAGATTTTTCAAGGCAGTGGGGTTAAGTAGCTTGCCCAAGGCCACATGGCTAGGTAATTATTAAGTGTCTGGGGTCAGATTTGAACTCAGGTACTCCTGACTCCAAGGCCAGTGCTCTATCCACTGTACCACCTAGCCACCCCCTCACATATCTTTATAAATGGAGTCATTGCAAAATGAAATGGACTGTCCTCCTCAGAGGCCTTGATCAGATGACTGACTTGACTATTTGCTAGGTATATGATAGAGTAGATCCTCATTGATACATACATTGGATAACTATGGGCAAAGCTGTGATAGAAAATAAGGATACAAATGCAAAAATGTGAAGACCCTGCTCCCCAAGGAATTTATATTCTTCACTTATTCAAAAACAATTGAAGAATAGAATAACAAAAATAAATATTCAGTAATTGGTAAGGGAGCACTAATTACTGGAGGAATAAGGAGAAGATACTTGAAGAATACAACATTTGGGTCTTTAGGACACAACAAATCCCTCCTTATAAAGGCCTATATGGGGACCAGCCTATGTCAATGTTTTGGATTTTGGTGATAATATTTGTAGTTGGATTTTGGAGATAGAATTTGTGTGTAGATTTCACCAAAAAGGCCAATTGGATTGAATCATAGAATAAATACAGAAGGTAATATAAAATTATATTGTAACAGAAGATTTGAGACAGATAGTGAAGAATTTTAAATGGCAAAGAGAGAAATTAATGTATTATATTAAAGGCAATGGAGGACTTCCATGAATAGTTATCTCCATATATTAGGGATATCAGTGTAGAAGCTTATGTGGAGGATCAATGTAGAGAGATCAAGCAGGAGTTATTGCAATGGTAGAGGAAACAAGTGATAAAGGCCTCAACAAGGGTAATTGTGTTCTGAGAGCAGAGAAGGGATAATTATAACAGATGCTGAGAAGATGGAATTATTATTAATTGCACAAGGGAGAGGAAATATAAAGTGAGTTTGAAGAGTTTGGAATTACTCCTAGGTTATGACATTGGGTGATTTGAAGAGTCACTAAATGAAAGAGTAAAATTAGTAATGGGGGAAGGGATAGGGAACAATAAGGGATTCTCTTATGGTCATGTTGAGTTTGAGGTGTCTGGGAAATATAGATGAAGATGTAAAGCAAATGAAGATGTAAGAGAGATAGGTGAAGAAAAAGATATAAATTATGTGCATTTCATAGTCATCTGAATTAAAATCATAATTCAATTCATGGGAATTGATGAGTTTGTCAAGATCAAAAATAGAGAACATAAAAGCTCAGAATGGAGACAATGGGATATAGGAATACATAGGGGGCAAACCATGAAAAAATGAACCTGTCAAGGAGCCTGAGAAGATTTCTTTGACAGATAAGAATAGAACCTGGGCAAAGCAGCAATGCAAAAATACCTAGAAAAGAGATAGTGTCCAGAAGGATGTGATAATCAATAGATGTTGTTAGAATAAGCATTTAAGAGATCATTAGTGACTCTGGAGTGAGCAATTTCAGTCAAGTGGAGGGAATAGAAGCTAGATGGCATGGAATTAAAAAGTGAGTGGAGGTGAGAAATATATAGACAATGAATATATACAAATTTCCTTTTTCTAGAGTTCAGTTGTGAAAGGAAAGAATAGGAAATCATGACAGACACTGGGGATGATAGGTTCAAGTGAAGATATTTTTTTTTTCAAAAAAATAACCACTCTTGAAGGCAGGATAGACAAGATTAGAAAAGGAGAGACTTAAGGAAGAGGAGACAGTAAAGGGACAATCTGCTGCAAGAAATCTGATGACATAGGATGAAAGATACAAGTAGAGGGAATGTTAAGGAGAAGGATCATTTCATCCTTTAATATCCAAACAAATGTAGAAAAGTGTTGGGGATGATCTAAGAGCTCTAAAACTTTGAAATTGTGGAGAAGTAGTTACTGGTGTTCTCAATTTTTTTTGGAAGCATAAAGTGAAAATTTCTGCTGCGTTGAAGAAATGAGGTTGAAGAAATGATTAAGTCTTGATATAGGTGGCTTGAAGAAAGAAATTCAAATATCAGGAAAGCTCAACAGTGTCAATTAATGACATTCAAATGGATTTGTCTGCAACACTGAGTAAACATTTAAGATAGAATAACATCATATTGGGGCAGCTAGGTGGCACAGTGGATAAAGCACCGGCCCTGAAGTCAGGAGTACCTGGGTTCAAATCCGGTCTCAGACACTTAATAATTACCTAGCTGTGTGGCCTTGGGCAAGCCACTTAACCCCATTTGCCTTGCAAAAAAAACATAAAAAAAAGAATAACATCATATTGTATTGAGTGGATGAAGTGAGCATTGCTGTGTGACTCTCTTCAGTGGTTTCAGTAGCACATCAGCAGGAAGGCAGAAGGCAGATTAAGAAATTCAAGGATGGGGGTTTAGAAAAGGATGAGAAACATTAAATAATAGGGAAAGAAAATAAAGGATCTAGTATAGTAAGCATTCAAATGGTTAACTGAAGGGTTCAGATTTTAAGGCATGTTTCATAGGTTCATAGGCATAGCCCTAAAAGATAGAAGTACTGAAAATCTCAGTGAAAATGGAGAATAGTTGGAGGCATGGTTCAAAGAATTTTAAGGATTTGGGACTTTGAAAGTTTGAAGATGACAAGATTTAGAGTAAGACATCTCTGTGTGTAACTGAGGTGCAATTAAGATATCAGACTTAAGAATTTCTCAGATTGCTGTAAGGGGAAAGAACACCATTTAAGGAAACATAAATATATGTCATATTTACCAAAATTTAGGGGAGGGGTTAGGAAATAGGAGGGGTGTGCTGGGATACTAACTAAACTGTCTGGTAAAAAAAAAACGGATGATGATTTAAGAACTGGTTAATAGGATTAGAATATGAATAGAGTGCTCTACCTGGATAGAGGAAACCTCAAAAAATTTGACATTACTTAGGGAAAGTATTAGATGAAAGGTTCAAAAGTTATAGCAAGTTATACAAAACATTTCTTATCCATTTTATATGCTTAAGAGGAACATCCCTTAAGAAGGATAAGCAAAGCTATATCCAGTGATTAGGGAGGCAGATGAGGCAGGTTTCTGTGATGATAAAGGGCTGGGGGTAAAAATTTAAAATGGCATGCTATTAAGTATTGTGGTTTAAAAAGACAAGTTTCCTGAAGTCTCCAATGGAAAGGGGAGGTAGAAACTAATTGAGACTCAGGAGGAATGGAGATAATACAAATTGATGAGGAGGACAGGACTGATATGTTGAGCAAAACAAGGAATTTGAGTCTAAGTAGGTGGCACAGTGAACAGAATGTGGAGTCAAAAGGCAGAGAAATTCATCTCCCTTAGTTCAAATCTGGCCTCAGACACTTACTAGTTGTTTGTTCTTGGACAAATCACTTCTTGCTTGTCTCTGTTTTCTCATCTGTAAAATGATCTGGATAAGAAAATGGCAAACCACTCCAGTATCTCTGTCAAGAAACCCCAGATGGAAATGCAAAGAGTTGGATAACTTTACCCAGACTGAGTCTAGGACTAAGAATCACAGTGATTATAAGCAGAGCATTTGAATAGTTGACTAACCAATTATATCATGATTATTCCCTGAAACTTTTATTTCATCTTTGTAGGAAATTGAAATTTCTTTCACCAGTACAGATCAGTAGCTGTATTGCCACTTAAACTTTTTGTTTTGGAAAAAAACAAAAATTTATTTAAATGGTAACAAGACATAAGGAAGGGAGAGAGAGAGAGAGAGAGAGAGAGAGAGAGAGAGAGAGAGAGAGAGAGAGAGAGAGAGAGAGAGAGAAACAACAGCCAAGCAGCCTTGGCTAGGCCATGGTCAGAGACGACTGAGCCCGCCTCCCCACTTAAAATTTTAGAATTGACCAGGCACTGGGAGTTAAAATGATTTGCCCATTGTCACAGAACCAGTTGACACCAGTGTTTCAAAAGTCTATTTGATTCTACAAGTGTTATTTTACCAAATATAATTTTATAGGTATACACATACAGGGACACATCATCTTCATTCAAATTATATTGTTTTAATTTTTTGTTGGAAATTTTCCCCCTTCATTTAAGAATTTATTCCTTCCCTTATACTCCTTCTAACAAAATTTTTAAAAAGGAAAAAAGAATTGAGGAAAAGGGCTACAATAACAACAGATTGTAACTGAATACTCTCTAAGTATAGTAGTTTAGGGGTCATCTCTAAAGAAAAGTTATACTTCCCTCCATTTTCCACAGCAACATATATACAACACTTTATAATTTTAAATTTGTTTAATATATTGGTTACTTTTGCTGAAGGAAGATATGAGACAACAGTTATAGGTGTCTATCATGTGAGGCATGGTGTGAAGAGTTTTATAGATATGATCATTTGGTCCTCACAACATCCCTGGAAGGTATGTGATAATGTTATTCCTCATTTTATAGTTGAAGAGCCTGAGACAGCCAGAGGTTAAATAATCTGTCCAGGATCATATAACCAGACTGTGTTTGAGGTCATATTGAAAGGCAGGGTTTCCTGATATTTGCCTCAAACAAAAAAAAGAACAAAAAAATGAAATTTAGGCAGATCATCAGCAAATTATGTGGGCCCTCTGTGATTAATTTATAGAAGGATATGAGAAAGAGATTTCATATGATGTACAAACACAAATAGGTTGCAATCTGACCTGTTGAAGGAGCTGAGTCTATAGCAGCATACTAACTAGTTAGTTGCTGATGGGTCTCTGAATTTTTCCAACTGTACTAGAAAATAATTTGGAAGTGTACTATAAAAATCTGTTCATTCCTTCTGAATCACCTAGCAGGAATAAACTTAATACTGGAGGAAGGAGGCAATGGCAGAAAGAATATTACCTGTATTTGAACTGAACCCTATAAAGGAACATTATTTGTAATAATAAAAAGCCCCACATAAATTATATTTGATGAATGGAAGAGCTGAACAAATTGTGTTTTATGAAGATAATGGAATATATCAAAAGCAATGAAAAACATTAACTACAAAAAAGAATATGAGAAGACTTATATGAACTGATGCACAGTGAAGAAATTAAAACTAAAAACTATTTTATAGAATTACCACAATATTACAAATGAAGACAACTGTAAAAGACAAGTGAATTAAATTTGAATACAATAACTGGTTATGGGTCAGGGTTTTATACACAAAAGCACACATCTTTCATTCTGTTAGGAAATAGTAAAAGTTAAGTGTAGGAAGTTATATTGCTACAAATTGTAATTACTATTCACTTTTCAATTGGAAATTAGTATTGGGAGATTGTTCTTTGGAAAACTCCTGATATGATGAAATAAAATATACCATGGAGAAAAGGAAGCTTTAAAAAAAAAGGTAAAGATGCCTCTAAATATGTATTTGTTCAGTTGTTTTATACTGTTTCTGATATCATTTGGGGTTTTCTTGGCAAAGATACCAGAGTAGTTAGCCATTTCCTTCTCCAGCTCTTTGTACATATGTGTAACTGAGGCACACAGAGTTAAATGACTTGTTAAAGTTCAAAAAGTTAGTAACTGTCTAGTTATATTTGATGATGAATTTTACTGACTTTTGGTCAACTCTCTATTCATTGCACTACCTGGCTACCCCTATTTTTGGAAGGTTATTTTTTATTCAAGGACAAGTAACCTTAGAGAAATGAATGGAATATTTACTTTCTTGTCTTTGGTATTTGGTAAATAGCACATGTTGCAATTTGGGGACTATCAGAATCCAGAGTCATATTTTTACCTTCAAATATGCCATATATAAACACCAAATTGCTTCTTAAGAGACTTTCTTTGGTTTTCTGCCATTCTTGAAATAAAACCCTGGCAAGCTGTTTTCTCACCTCATTTCAAATTGGTTTTACACTTCTTTGTCCTTAGGGAAGATGCTTTTCATTACCTGGATACAGAATTGAATAGGTGTGAATTCTGAGATGATAAGCTATGTATATCTGTCAATATCTTTTCTCAAAGGTGACTAAGTGTCTGGAGAAGGTGTCTGACCCAAAGGCAGCATGAATTTTTTTCTGAGCCTTCTGGAAACTTCAAGGAAACATGTAGAATTGTTTTTGAGTTCTTCCTAAACTCTTATGGCCCAAATAAAGAGCTAGAAATTATTGCCTCAGGAAATACCTATAAATTCATATTATAGATGAAAAATGCACAATAGGAAAAGTATGTAATATCTATTTTAAAAATACATATTCTCCCTAATGAATATAAAGAACATAAAAGTCATTCAGGATTAAGTCAGCTAGTGAAGCAAAATACCCTTCCTATAGGACTTCAACTCCCATGTTTTCACCATTATCCTGAATAATTTGCCAGATGCAAACCAATCTAACTACCATTCATATTCCTTCTTTCCTCTTTCTCAAATCTATTAAATCCCTTTATGTGTATGTGTATGTATATGTAGATATATTATATTTTATATATTATATAATTTATTCACTATGCATTTTTGACTTTCTCTTAGATTGAAAACAAAATTCTACATCTATATAATCGCTAAAACTCTAACCAAATTAGTTTATTGGATAATTAAAGAACTTTCTTTCTATAACATCACATCCTTCATAGCTCTCTAGAAAGGAAGATTCACCTCCTACTATTCCCCAGAAGAGAGATGCATTCAACTAAACTCTCCCAACTGCTATGATGGATATACTTACTCTAAATTCTACCTTTCCCCTCTTTCTTAATTAGCAAAATTTGTTCATTCAAATCTGTTTTTAAAACAGTATTTCCAGTTCTCACTTTTACAGGTCTATTTGAATGTCACTTAAATGCATAACAATCATTTCCAACAGCAAGAACTTGTTAAAAAAATAGAAAAAATAGAAGAAAGTAAAAACCTCATCAGCAAAACCCTGACCTTGAGAATAGCTTGAGGAGGGGCAACATGAGAATTTTTGAACTTCCTGAAAACATTGAAGAGAAAAAAAAGCCTGGACTTCATATTACAGGATCTAGTGATGGAAAATTGCCCTGATATCATGGAACCAGAGGGCAAAGCAGTTATGAAAAGAATACATCGATCCCCTCCAGAAAGAGGTCCTAAAATGAAAACACCAAGGAATGTTGTGTCCAAATTCCAGAACTGTCAGATAAAATAGAAAAATCCTGCAAGCAGCCAGAAAGAAATAATTTAAATATCAAGGAGCCACAGTAAAGATTATGCAGAACCTGACACAGAACCTGACAGCATCAACATTAAGGGATCTAAGGGCCTGGAATGAGATATTCTGAAGAGCAAGGGAGCTGGGAATGCAGCCAAAAATCCACTGTTCCACCAAAGCTGAGCCTTCCTTTTCAGCAGAAAAGGTGGACATTTAAAAAAATGGAAGAATTCTAAAAGTTCCTGATGAAAAGACCAAAGCTAAATAGAAAATTTGGACATCAAATAGGAGGTTCAAGAGACATGTAAAAAGGTAAAAAAGGTGAGTAAAGGAAAAAAAAACCCTGCTATCCAATAAGTTGACACTGGCTATATCCCAGCATGGGGACAAAAAGGTTCTCATAACTCTTGAGAATTGTAACTCTAACAGAGAGAATATACCTAGTCAGAAGTGATGGACACTCATGACTTAACCATGAGACTGCTATCTAATGGGATTTAACTGACTTTATCCCCACTTGGGAGAAAGACTAATAACTCTCAAGAATTGTAACTCTATTAGATAGAATGTACTTAGCTAGAAGTGACAGATACTCACAATTTTCTATGACTCAGAATGATTTTAAAAACACTAAATCCTTAAAAAGGAGGACAAGAAGGAGATGGGAGGAAGGAGTAGATTGAATGGGGTAAATCTTATTACACTAAGAGGTACAAAATACCTATGGTAATAGAGGGGAAGAAGGGAGGAGATGAGAAACACCTGAATTTTCTTCTCATTAGACTTGGCTTAAAGTCAATTTACACACATACTCAATTAACTTTAAAAAACATCTAACCTTTCAAGTATTAAAAGGGGAAAAGGGGAGGGAGGATGGAGAAAGGGAGAGGGGAGAGAGAAAAAAGGGGAACTAACAAAAGGAAGGGAAGGGAAAAGTGAAAAAAAGGGGAAAGGGGAAAGAAAGGGGAGGGGGGTGGATATAGGAGGGCAAACACATTGAAGGGGGTGATATTCAGAAACAAAATACTGGGAAATATGGATAAAGTATGGATAAAGGCGGGGAGAAGAGGGAAAAATACAATCAGAGGGAAGATAGCATGGAGGGGCAATAAATAATTAGTAATTATAACTTTGAATGTGAATGGGATGAACTCTCCCTTAAAATGCAAGTGAATAGCAGAGTGGATTAAAAACCCAAATCCTACAATATCCTGTTTACAAGAAACTCATTTGAATCAGAGAGATACATATAGAGTAAAGGTAAAAGGTTGGAGCAAAATATAATTTGCTTCAGCTGAAATGAAAAAAGCAGGGGTAGTAATCCTTATCTCAGACAAAGCAACTGCAAAAATAGATAGCATTAAAAGAGATAAGGAAGGAAACTATATTCTCCTAAAAGGTACCATATATAATAGGGTGATTTCAGTACTGAATATATATGCATCCAATGGGACAGCATCCAAATTCTTAGAGGAGAAGCTGAAAGAACTAGAGGAAGACAGGAGAAAACTCTACTAGTAGGAGACCTCAAACTCTCGCTATCAGATCTAGATAAATCGAACCATAAAATAGACAAGAAAGAAGTTAAAGAGGTAAATAGATTGTTAGAAAAACTAGGTATGGTAGACTTATGGAGAAAATTGAATGGGGATAGAAAGGAATATAGCTTTTTCTCTGAAAGTACATGGAACTTATACAAAAATTGACCATTTACTAGGACATAAAAACCTAATGATCAACTACAGAAAGGCAGAAATCATGAATACATCTTTCTGAGATCACAATGTAATAAAAGTCATATGCAATATTGGGCCAGGGAGATATAGACCCAGAACCAATTGGAAGTTAAATAACCTCATTTTAAAGAATGATTGGATCAAAAACCAAATTATAGAAAAAAATTAATCATTTTATTCTAGATAATGACAATAATGAAACAAGATACCAAAACCTATGGAATTCAATCAAAGTGGCTGTCAGCAAATATATTATATCTTTAAATGCTTACATGAATAAATTAGAGAAAGAGAAAAATCAATGAACTAAATATGCAACTAAAAAAATTAGAGAAAGAATAAAATAAAAAATCCCTAATTAAATACCAAATTAGAAATTCTAAAAATTAAAGGAGAAACTAATAAAAGCAAAAGCAAAAAAAAAACTATTGAATTAATAAATAAAACCAAAAGTTGGTTTTATGGAAAAGCCAACAAAATTTATAAACCTCTGGTTAATTTGATTAAAAAAAGAAAGAAGAAAACCAAATTGCTAGTATCATAAATGAAAAAGGTGAACTCACCACCAATGAGGAGGAAATTAAAGTAATAATTTAAAATTATTTTGTCCAACTCTATGCCAATAAATTTGACAATCTAAGTGAAATGGATGAATATTTACAAAAATATAAGATGCCCACGTTAAATGAAGAGGCCATTAAATACCTAAACATCCCTATCTCAGAAAAATAAATTCAACAAGCAATAATTGAACCCTAAGAAAAAAATCTCTAGGGCCTGATGGATTCATAAGTGAATTCTACCAACCATTTAAGGAACAATTGGTTCCTAGTCAATATAAACTTTTTGAAAAAATAGGGAAAGAAGGAAGTCTGCCTAACTCTTTCTTTGAAACCATTATGATGCTGGTACCTAAACCAGGAGGAGTTAAAAACAGATAAAGAAATAAAATGGAGGGAAAAAATGAAAAAAAAACAGAGAAAGAAAATTATAAACCTATCTCCCAGATGAATATAGATGTAAAAATCTTAAATAAAATCTTAGAAAAATGATTACAACAAGTTATCAGTGGGATAATATATTATGATCAAGTGGGATTTATTCCAGGAATGCAGGGTTGGTTCAATATTAGTAAAACTGTTACTATAATCAAATATATCAACAACAAACCTATCAGAAATTATATGATCATATCAATAGCTGCTGAAAAAGCTTTTGACAAAATACAACACCCATTCCTACTAAAAACACTTGAGACTGTAGGAATAAATGGACTGTTCCTTAGAATATTTAGGAGTATCTAAGTATTTATCTGAAACCATCAACAAGCATTATGTTCAATGGGGAGAGGCTAGAGGCATTCCCAGTAAGATAAGGAGTGATTCAAGGGTGCCCATTATTACCATTACTATTCAATATTGTATTAGAAATCTTAGCTTCAGCAATTAGAGAAGAAAAAGAAACTGAAGGAATTAGAATTGGGAAGGAAGAGACAAAACTCTCATTCTTTGCAAATGACATGATGGTATACCTAGAAAATCCCAAGAACCAATTAGCAATTTTAGCAAATTTGCAGAATATAAAATATACCCTCATAAATCCTCAACTTTTCTATATATGATTAGTAAGATACAGTAGGAAGAGCTAGAAAGAGAAATCCCATTCAAAGTAACCTCACACAATATAAAATACCTGGGAGTCTATTTGCCAAGGCAGACTCAGAAACCTTTTGAAAACGTTTATAACACTTCTCACACAAATTAAATCAAATTTTAATATCTGGGCAAACATCAACTGCTCATGGTTAAGTAGAGCTAATATAATAAAAATGACAATTCTATCAAAGCTAAACTACCTGTTTAGTACCCTGCCAATCAAAATTCCAAAAAAAAATTACTTTAATGAGTTAGAAAAAGTTGTAAGTAAATTCATATGGATAAACAAAAAGTCAAGAATAAAAAAAGTGCAAAATAAGGGGGCTTAGCCCTACCCAATCTGAAATTGTATTATAAAGCATCAGTCATCAAAACTGTCTGGTATTGGCTAAGAAACAGAGTTGTGGACCAGTGGAATAGACTAGGTACAATAGCAGGAAACGACTATAGTAATCTGCTATTTGATAAACCCAAGGAGTCCAGCTATTGGGATAATAACTTTCTCTGATAAAAACTGCTGGGAAAATTGGAAGTTAGTATGGAAGAAACTTAGGTTAGAATAACACCTCACACCCTATTCGAAGATAAGATCCAAATGGATACAAGATTTAGTCATAAAAAAACAATACTGTAAGCAAATTAGAAGATCAAGGACTAATTTACCTGTCAGACCTATGAAAAGGGGAGCAGTTTATGACTAAGGAAGAGATGAAGAACATCACTAAAAACAAACTAGACGATTTTGATTACATTAAATTAAAAAGCTTTTGCACAGATAAAACCACTGCAACCAAGATCAAAAGAAATGTTGTAAACTGGAAAACAATCTTTACAACTAATGTTTCTGACAAAGGACTCTTTTCTAAAATATACAGAGAACGGAGTCATATTTAAAAACAACATTCCCCAGTTGACAAATGGTCAAAGGATATGCAAAGGCTATTTACAGATGAGGAGATCAAAGCAATCCATAGTCATATGAAACATTGCTCTAAATCATTACTTATTAGAGAAATGCAAATTATAGCTTCTCTGAAGTACCACCTCACACCTCTCAGACTGGCCAACATGATCAGAAAGAATAGTGATCATAATTGGAAGGGTTATGGGAAATCTGGAACACTATTAAATTGTTGGTGGAGCTGTGAACTCATCCAACCTTTCTGGAGTGAAATTTGTATCTTTGCCCAAAGAGCAACAAAAATGTCCATACCCTTTGATTCAGCAATGCCACTATTGGGTATATACCCTGAAAAGATGATGAGAAAGGTTACAAACATCACTTGTACAAAAATGTTCATAGCATCCCTGTTTGTGGTGGCAAAGAATTGGAAATCAAGTAAATGTCCTTCATTTGGGAAATGGCTTAGCAAACTGTGGTATATATGTGTGACATGGAACACTATTGTTATATTAGAAACCAGGAGTGATAGGAATTCAGGGAAGCCTGGAGGGATTTTCATGAACTGATGTTGAGTGAGATGAGCAGATCCAGGAAAAACACTGTGCACCCTACCAGTAACATGAGGGTGATTATTAACTTGGATGGACACATTTATTTCATAAGTGCAACAATCAGGGACAATTTGGGGCTATCTGCCATGGAAAATACCATTTGTATCCAGATAAAGAAGTTCAAGGATTATTCCCTTTAATTTAGAAAAAAAAACTGCTATCTTATTGTCTGATCTTGTTATCCCTTATACTTTTTATTTCGTCTTTAGGGATATCTTTCATCACACTCAATTTAAATCAATGTACAACATGGAAATAATGTAAAGTCTCACAAATTGCTTTGTGGGGGGAGGGAAGTATGATTGGTGGAAAAATTGTAAAAACTCAAAATAAAAAATATCTTTAATTGAAAGGAACAAAAAAAGACTAAGGACTATTACTTTAAATTTAGGGAAAAAACCGGATATCTTATTGTCTAATCTTGTTATCTCTTATACTTTTTGTTTCTTCTTTAAGGATTTCTCTCTCATAACACTCAATTTGGATCAATGCATAACATGGAAACAATGTAAAGACTGACAAATTGCTTTCTGTGGGGGGTGGGGGGTGGGGGAGGGAAGTAAGATGGAGAAAAATTGTAAAACTCAAAATAAATAAAATCTTTAATTAAAAAAACAATCTTCTCCAAAATCTAATAAATACAGATTACATTTTATATAACGTTATTGTTACAGAACATTTTAATTAATCACATCCTCTGAGATGCAGAGTGGATCCACATTTCATACAAACCCTCACAGATAAGCATTTGAACCAAGTCCTGTATTGGGGTCTTTTAAAAATTTCAATCCAGTTTTAGTTTCTAGAACTACACATTGTGGCCAGTCCTGTCACCTTTCTTTTTTTGTACCTTAACTTGCTCTTCCTCTCCCTTGATTTCCCTTTTCCTGTTAATGATACCATTTACAATCTTCCATGTTCAAAATGAATGACTTATTTTTTATTATTCTTTCCTCTTCTACATTCCATCTACAATTCAACAAACATTTATGATGAACCTACCACATGTCAAACATGGCTTTACATATGGAAGTCGCAAGATAATAAAAGGGGAAAAAAGTCTTTCCTTTCTTTAAAGTGAGACGACATGTTCACAAATAAACAGAGTTATGGCAAAGCCATTCTAAGATGGTTAAAGTACAAATAACTGGGAGACAGGATCAGAAAATCATTGATACAACATTTATGATTCGAAGGAACCTAGTGATTGATTAAGATGGATGTAAAATAGACATTGTTCCAGACATGTGGAACTGAATTGAACATAGAGGCATGAGATGCAATGTTCTTTTCATGAAATAGTTCCAACTTTGCTGGAGTGAATAAAGAGAAAAATGTGAATTGAGATGGGGAAGTTATCTTGAATTCAGATTGTGAAGTGTTAAAGTTTTTTATTTTAAATTGAAAGCAAAAAAGGGTCATTGAGAAATTTTTATTTGGAAGATAACTCAGAAAGGAGAGAGATCAGAGGTAGGGAGATCAATTATCAGGCTATTGCAAAAGCCTAAGTGAGAGATGATGAAGATCTAAACAAAGATAGATACTGGGTGAATGAAATATGTAAAGTTATATAGAGCTGGATATATAGGTAGAATGAATAAGATTAACAATTTATTAAATATAGGAGTTACAGGAAGGGGAAGAGTCAAAGATATTGCCAAGATTATAAATATCTTACTAGAAAAATTGTTGCACTGTCAACAGAAATAAAGAATTTTGAAGGAATGATGGTTTGATGAAGATTATAATGAATTCACTTTTAGATATTAATTAACATCAGTCTCTACATTCATCCTCTTTAAAACTGAAAAACATTGCTGAATATATCTTTTTTCTTTTAGGTCCTTGATTGATATTATAATAATTATTGAACAAAATTCCATTTTTGTATTTATTAGTAAATATCATATACAATATAAAATATTCATTTGGACATATCAGGAAAGGCTTAAGTTTGAATTAATACTCCATAGAAGCATATTATTTTATTTATAATTGATAATCAGCAGATGTGACACAATCTTGTATTCTCTATTCCTTTTTTTTTCGTTTTAATTTCAGTCAGTCAACTAAAATTTACTGAGAATATGCCAGGTACTGTGGTATATTCTGGGAATATGAAGAAAGGCTTAAAAAATCTTCATACTCTCACAGAGCATACAGGATAAATTGAAGATGATCTAGGAGAAAAAGCACTAAGATTAAGGAGTTCCGGCGAACATTTTGCAGTTCTGACTTCAATTGAGACTTGATGAAGTTGTGTAGAAAACCAATAGGCAGGATGATAGAATTGGAATCAGGAAGACATGAGTTCAAATTTAACTTTAGACACTTTTCAATTGTGTGATTCTAGATATATCCTCATCTGTAAAATAGGCATAATAATTGGACCTACATCCTGGGTTGTTATTAAGATAAAAATAATATACATAAAGTATTTTGTGTGCCTTAACAGTACTACATAAATCTTTATTATTATTACATCCACACAAATATCCTTCTTCTCAGTCAGTCAATAAACACTTATTAAGTTTCTACTATATGTCATTGAAATGTTACAATCAGCATTTGAAAAAACTGAGCACTTCCCGCCTTTACTATTTCTTCTAAAATCTTCTTCCAACAGCTTCACTCTATCACTCCTTCCCTTTCCTTCATCTTTTAAATTCAATCAACCTGAAAGTCATGGTGATTAAACTCCTTCAATATCTTTGTTATCCATAACCCAGAATCCTAGACAATGAAATATAATCACTACCACAGATTATATGATTATACATACATATATATTTATATAGAGCTAGATATATGGATATATATATATATATATATATATATATATATATATATATATATATATATAGAGAGAGAGAGAGAGAGAGATGCATATATATATAGAGAGAGAGACTGAAAGATAGTTTATGTGTGTGTGTGTGTGTGTGTGTGTGTGTGTCCAAGTATCTACTAGTATCTACTAGTGACTTTATGAGGGAAGGATTTCATTGTCCTTCTTCAAATACGTGGATTCACCTGAAAGAGAAAGTGTCATGAGCTCTAACTCCGGAGAAGTGGTTTGTCCTCTATAATGGATAGGTTACTATAGAAAATCATAAATTTCTTTCTTATGGATCAACTGCAAGAAAGTATTGTCTCATTTGGGTAAAGTTACATATTCTAAATGATTTTGGAATAAATTATTCCCATATCGACTTAATAAAAACATGGATTATATTGCTGAGAAATCTAACATTTCATCAATAAGTCAAATATAGAACAATGCATTATAATATACCTCCAGTTTTGCATCTTCCTGTGTGTGTATGTTATAGTAAAAGTTTAAAATATTCTGCAAAAAAAAATTACTTAGGGGAAATGGAAGTATAAACAGGGAACAGGTGTTAACATCTCTGGGCCAATGAATCCACAATATTTGCCAAGATTGCAAAGAAAACTGATAAGGAAAAGGCAGACTATATATTTGAAAAGCATGAAAGACTGGAATAGAAAAGAGTACATTGAATAGCAAATGATTTTAAGCTAACACAAGACTATAATATAGATGATATATATTAATGGCATGAAAGAGGTACTTCGATTTTCTAAGGGGCTTTGATCCTAAGAATTAAATTGTCAGATTCAGTAGTGTTTTGCCATTTCATGAGCTTATTCCTTGTGTATTATTTACATTTGGAATGTTTAGAATCTGAATTTAAACCACATAGGTACCATTTAAGTGCTCAGAAATGAAAGTTTGCTAAATAATTGTTATTATTTTATCGAGTTAAGGAAGGAAATGTCTTATATATGTTATAGTAATCTGGATTCATAAAGAATTATTTTGATATTTGGATGAGTACATCTCATCTTATAAGAGTGCTTCTAATAATCAAACTGATAGCAACTCATTCATACTTGTCCTTATTGTGTAACTATTGTTTATGTGCAAGGGACTTCCACCAATATACTTAAGAGGGAATTCATTTTATCCCATGACATTGTTTGGCTATCAAAGGAGCATATGGGCTTGTCATATTTCTTTATTCTTACAGTTTTTCAAACCCATTTTTTCCTTGTCACATATGTATTTGGTGACATTCTTTACACAGCTTCCTTTTTTACAGTTCCTCATTTATAATGTCTTATAGTCTTATATTTAACCTCTCCATTTTCCTTTAGGTGATCCTCTTTAGCTTTTAAGACCTTACACAACCTGGTTGCAGTCTATCTTTCCAATCTCATTGTGTGCTATTTTTTTTTCTTGAATTCTGCCATCCAAACTGTTCTCTGTTCCTAGCACACATCTCCTTTTTCTTTTGTCTCTAGTTATCACATCAACATCTTTCTTTAAGTTTCAGCTCCAGCATCATCTCCTATATAAAACCTTTTCTGATCCCTTCAGCTACTAATGCCTTTGCTCCTTTGTATTTTCTTTGTGTATATTTATATTTATTTACTTTTTCTTTATACTATATCTATACTTGTACAACAATATGTATAAATGTATAAATATAATTGAGATTTTTTCTTTGTTCTTTAATCAGCAAAATATATGGATACCTAGCACAACACCTCTCATTGTAGATGTATTTATTAGGAGTCCCAGCTCCCAAAATAGTATTGGTTTTCCATAAAAGATGACCTTTATTGACTATTTACATCATTTCCTTATCACTAAAGGGCATATAAAGTCTCACCCACATTTAGTTAGGGCCTTTCAAACTTGTAATGTATGAAGCCCATTTATGTCACCTCTCTGCCCTACTGATTATGTTTTTGATGAAGATAGAGGCAGGGGAGGAAATATTGTCTAGATTAGAGAGACCCCCCCCATAACTTGCTGATCTAAATTCAGATTTTCTTAACTTTAAGGACTATATTTGCTATGTCACAATGCCTCCTATGTTGTTCCATAATAACAATCTCAAAATAATGATGAATTTACTATTACAAGTTGAAACAAAATTCCCAGGAAAGACATTTGCTATTTTTAAAGATAGAAATAACATTATGCTCCTACATATGGGTAAGCCTGAGAATGTTAGCCATCAAAAGTTGCTTATAAAACTTGAACTTGGAAAATGCAAACTGTTCCAAAACAAAAAACCCCACAACACATAGATTTGGGAAAGGAAATGTTTTTATTAATTTCTTTTGGGAAAAACAATTAAGGAAAAACAGAATTATGGGTAAATTTTTAAAAATAAACTTTGAAATTATGGATTTTATCAAGTTACCTATTTTCTCTTTAATTCACAAAGTAATCCTTTCTAATCAAAATACTTGTTCTTTCCTTCTTCTGTTTCACAGAGGGAACCTGAAGACAGGGAAAATAAAAATTAGATACGTATGAGGAAAGATGAGTCATAATATTATGGATATCATTTCATTGAAAAGAACTGATGTTAATAAGATTCTTAATGAGGATAAAGAGCAACTTCCAAGATGGAATATAGGAAAGAGATGGGAAAAACAGACACTCAAATAGTCAAAGAACAAAAATGAAAAGATGGACAGTCAAGATTTCTCCACATTTCATTTTAGTTTTGTGTGATATTTTAAAGGCAAGAGTTTATTCTAGAAAGGATCTATACTTCCCCTTCGAAAAAAGTTTCAATTTTTTTACATTGTCACAGTTTTCCCTAATATCTCCCTCCAAACATTCATCTTGTATAACAATTTTTTTTCTAAAAGAAAAGAAAGGAAGAAAAAGAAGAGGAAAAATATCAGCAACACTAGACATTATGTTGTTTGAAGTATGTGAAATGTATAATATTTGTGGATATCTTACTTCCATGAATGGATAAGTTGTGGATATCTTCATATACTTAATCTTTATAATTTTGTTATATTCACTTTTGATGTTATGATGTGTATTCATTCATTTCATTTACATTGTTGTGATCATCGTGTCACTTAATGGGCATTTACTCTGTTTTCAATTCTTTACTATCACAAAATGTGCTGCTATAAAAATCTTGTTCTATATGAGAATTTTTTCTCATCAATGGCTTCCTTGATTTATAAGCCCATATATATATATATATATATGTATATATATATATATATATATATATATATATATATATATATATATATATATGTATATACATACACACACAAAATGGAGTCTCTGGATCAATGGGTATGAACATGTAATTTAGTCAATTTAATTGTTGAATTCCAAAATTCTTTCCAATTCACAGCTTCACTAACAATGTATCAGAGTATTTATCATCCCATTCACAATCATATATTTTTGCTATATTACTATTTTTTTGGTCAGAAAACATTTATGCATTTTTATAATGATGCATGAAGATTCATCTTCAGTTTAATATACCTAGTCCTGACTTTTTGAATGAGTTAGTTTATCATGTATCACTTTAACCTTTTTAATGGGAAATCACTTCATAAATACAAAAAATTAAAATGAGGCATTTTCAGTTACACATCCATGATTGCAAGATCCTATTTTTCTTATTCCTAGTGTCCATTTTCATTATATCCATTTTATATGTTCAGTGGTCAGCTTAATTGCCAATCATTAAGGGAATTTTCTTTTTACCACTTTATGTATATTACTGTCCAATTTTACTTGTTGTTAGTTCATTCTTTTGTGTATTTATTTCTTTATTTTTTGTTTTAGCTAAATTTCTCTTATATGCCTATGGACAAAGTGCTTGAACCTCAAATTCAACATAAGCAAGGCTGTGGTTTGTTTCTTTTTCCTACAACCCTTTTTTCCCTTTATTTTTTTTTCAATTAAGTGTAAAGATAGATTTCAGCATTTATTTTTGTAATATTTTGTGTTACACACTTTTCTCTCTTTTTCCCTTCCCTCCCCACCACAACAGAGAGTAATCTGATGTTGGCTGGCTGGTTGGTTGGTTGGTTCTTGTCCTTCCTTATCAAAGAAGACCAAGAGGACATCATTATGTTTGAGACAAATTATATTGTGTCTTCCTGTGACTGATCAGACCAATACAAGCTTGGAATGCTCTACCACAGGTTGTGCACAAATAGTCCATGTGAACCCCTGTGATGGGTACACTAAACTTATGAATGTCATGTTTCCTTTGAGTTGCTTCAATTCTGCCTTCCCCATAGAGTACAGCACCCTCATTATTGAGGGCATGCCATGCTGGGGGGTTCTGTGCTGGTGTCTCCCATGATGCACAAAGATCTTTAATGTCTTGGTATTGCTGGTTCTGACCCCCTTGTAAGCACTTACCCTATATGAGTTTTCCATAAGATAGTTTTTTTAGCAAGTTTATGTCTAGCATTCTAGCAATGTGTTCAGTCCATCATAGTTGCACTCTCTGTAGTAATGTCAGAATGGTAAGCAATTTAGCTCTAGAAAGTACCTCAGTGTCTGATATTTTCTCCTGTGTAACAAATACTGAGTTAACACTGGCAATGTGTATGTCAACCTCATTGTCAATGTGTACCTCCTTAGAAAGGACATTGCCAAGGTAAGTGAATTTTCCCACAGTACTCAAAACTTCTCCATTTTCTGTATGGTGTGGTACTGGCTGATGGGGCACCTATGTTTTCTTGATGTGAATTTTGAGGTCAAAATTAGCACAAGCAGCAGAGAATCAATTCATACTTTGTTGCATCTCAGCTTCAGAGGTGCATTGAGTACACAATCTACTGCAAAAAGATCATGCACTAAGACTCCCTCCAATTGGGTCTTGGCTTGTAGCCTTTTCAATATGAAGCATTTGCCATCAGTGCAGTAGCTTACCCTGAGGACATGTTCGTCCACAGTGAAGACATTTGATAACATGACTGAAAACATCATGATAAAAAGTATGGGAGAAGGTCACATCCTTGTTTTACTCCATTGGTGAAGGAAAATCTTGAGAGCATCATTCACTATCCAGAACCCAGGCATGCACATCACTATGAAATTGATGTGCAATACTGATGAACTGCTCCATGCAACTAAATTTTGACATAATTTTCCAAAAACCCTTATGTCTGACAGTATTAAAGATCTTGGTGAGATGCTGTATACAGAACTCTCTTCTGTTCCTGGTATTTTTCCTGGAATTGTCAGGCAGCAAACACCATATCAACTGTTCTTGGACCCTTTCTGAAGCCGCACTGCCTCTCAGGGAAGTGGGCCATCTCTTGCAAGAATCTTACCAGCAATGACTAAAAGAGAAATGCCCCTATATTTGTCACATGATCATCTGCTTCCTTTACCTTCATAGAGATGGATGATCCTTGAATTCTTTGGGGAATAACCTCTTCATGACATATAACCTGGAAAGTTTCAGTCATTTTTTGAATGAGCAATGGATGCCCACCTTATAGATCTCAGCTGGAATATATTCAGTGCCAGTTGCTTTGCTATTTGAAAAGAGCCTTATTGGCATTCAAAATCTCTTCTTCATTTGGAACTACATCTAGGGACTGAATGACTTCAACTTGAGGTAAATAATCAATGGTTGCATTGGTTGATGATGGTCTGTTAGGAATATTATTGAATTGTTCAGCTTATCTCTCTGGTATCCTGTCCCTATCATTTATCAATGTGGATCTATCAACACTGTGTAGTTGAGATCCTCCATAGATCTTTGATCCAAAAATTTCCTTTAGGGCATCATAAAGCATTTTAGTGTGTTAATGTCTGCATAAAACCGAATTTCATTTGACTTCTTTCTAATTCAAAAGTTCTGCATTTTTCTAACCATCACTTGTACTGTACTTTTGAGGGAATTAAATGTTGCCTTCTTAAAACTGAATGAACTATCCTTCTGGTAAACCCTGTAGAGTTCTTGTTTTTTATTTAGCAGCATCAGTATTTTTCCATCATTTTCTTCTTAAAAAAATTCTTTATTTATGCATTACCAAAATATTTTTGTTGCAAGAGTAAACATGATATACCCTCCCACCACAAAAATAGAAAACCTCTTGAGAAATAAAGTGAAAGGAAGAGGGAAAAAAAGTTTCAGTCTGTGTTCTGATACCATCAGCTCTGTCTCTGGGGTGGATCGCCTTCTTTGCCATAAGTCTGTCAGAGAAGTTACTTACATATTTTTCCACAGTTGCTTTTGCTGATTATAATTCCTTCTATGCATTCCTCCCTACTACCATCTATTATACTTTCTCTCTCCTTTCATTCTGTCCCTCTTCTAAAATGTGTTGTGGGGCAGCCAAGTGGTGCAGCAGACAGAGCACTAGCCCTTGGACCCTACATCCTTCCCCAGACACCCAGAAACCACCTGGCTCCTTGGTCCCAGATAGGCCACCCAATCCTACCATCTTGCAAAAAGTAAAAAAAAGAAAATGTACTATGTCTTTCTATCCTCTTCTATGATCTAGGCTCTCCTCTATCACCCACATCCCCCTCCCCTCCCTCTGTCTCCCTTCTATACTTTTTTCTTCTAGGTTTCTGTAACCTATTGAGTGTGTATGTTGTTTCCTCTCTGAGCATTTATTCTTCCACACCACTGGAAAATCTATTTCTTGACCCTTTTACATGAAATATCTTAGTTTATTCTACCTCTCCTTTCTCTTACTCCCAGTACTTTTCCCTTTCACCCATTGACCCCATTTTTACAATATATTATACCTTCATATTCAGCTCCCTCCTGGGCCTTGTCTGCTTTAATAAATGAGAAGGCTCATATAAGTATTATCATTATCATCATCCCATGCAGGAATACATGAGATTCATCATCATTAAATCCCTCATAATTTACCCTTCTCATCAGCCCTCTCTATGATTTACCTGAGTCCTGTACTTGAAGATCAAACTTTCTGTTCAGCTCTGGTCATTTCAACAGCAACATTTGAAATTCCCTGTTTCATTCAAATTCCATCTTTTCCTCTGGAAGAGGATATTCAGTTTTGCTGGGCAATTGATTCTTAGTTGCATTCCAAGCTCTTTTGACTTCTAGAATATTATATTCCAGGCTCTATGAGCCTTTAATGTAATTGCTGCTAAATCCTGTGTAATCCTAACTATAGGTCCACGATATTTGAATTGTGCCCTTCTGGCTGCTTGTAATATATTCTCTTTGACTTGGGAGTTCTGAAAGTTGGCTATAATATTCCTGTGGGGGGTTTTTTGGGGGGGGATCTCTGGCGGAGATTAGTGGATTCTCTCAATTTCTATTTTACCCTCTGCTTCTAGGATAGCAGGGCAATTTTACTGTAGAAATTCTTTAAAAATGAGGTCAAAGCTCTTTTCCTGATTATGACTTTCAGGTAGCCCAATAATTTTTAAATTATCGCTTCTAGATCTATTTTCCAGATCTGTTGTTTTTCCAATGAAATATTTCATATTTTCTTCTAGTTTTTCATTCTTTTGGTGTTGAATTATTGGGTCTTGATTTCTTGCAAAGTCATCAGCTTCCTTTAGCTCCATTCTACATTTGAAGGATTTATTTTTCTCAGAGAGCTTTCTTATCTCCTTTTCCATCTGGCCAATTCTGTTTTTTTCAAGCTTCTTCTTCTCTTTAACTTTTTGAACTGTTTTATCCATTTGACCTAAACTAGTTTTTAATATGCTATGTTCTTCAGCATTTTTTTTGGATCTCATTGACTAAGCTACTAATTTGATTTTCATGTTTTTCCTGCATCTTTCTCATTTCTCTTCCCAGTTTTTCTTCTACCTCCCTTCCTTGATTTTCAAAATCTTTTTGAGCTCTGTCATAGCCTGAGCCCAACTTCTATATTTCTTGGAGTCTTTAGATGCAGAAGCTTGGACTTTCTAATTTTCAGAGTGTGTGTTTTGGTCCTCCATGGGACCAAAGTAATTGTCTATGGTCGGGTTCCTTTTTTTTGTTTACTCATTTCTCCAGACTGTGCCCTGGTTTTGGGGTGCATCCTGAGATTTTGAGTATTATTGGGACACCCACACAATGACCTCAGTTCCTTCAAGGTCTTATGGGAGACTCTGACTGCTGTCCTGGTCTGTGAATGACCACAAGCACACCCCTCTGCCCCAGGGCTGTGAGTAAGGTCCCTGCTCTGTGGGGGGCCCTGACTGTGACCAAGGTCTGAATATGGTCAAATTCCCAGAATCCTTTCCCAGGGAAAGAGGACAGACTTCAACAGTCTCCATCCTTCCTTCCCTTCCCTTCCCTTCTCTTCCATAGTTTGAGTGCTTTGGAAGCAGCTGCCTGGTCTGCTTCCATTTCCTGCCATCTGAGCTGTGCTGAAGAGGGCCCCACTGGCTTGGGCTTGGTGCCCACTCTGGCAGAGTTCTCCCTGCTTATCTTCCAAGTTGTGCTTGAGGCTCCCTGGAGTGACAGGTCAGGAAACTACTTCTGGTGCTGGGAGCTGGGGCTCCCAGGGACCCAGGCACCCTCAGGCTATTCCCAGAAGGCTGAAGCACCTTTGCTCCAGTGCACTGCCACCCCCTCCAACCCCATGGAACAGATGCTTCCCATTATTCTCCAGGTTACATTGGGGTGGAGAACTGCCACATTGGATCTTTCTGTGGGTTCTGTCTCTCAAAAATTTAGTTAGAGTCATAATTTTAAGGTTTTTGAAATATTTTAGAGAGAGCTACAAGAAAGGTTGTTCTCCTGCCACCATCTTGGCTCTACCCCTTCCATCAAATCGGTCTTGGTATATGTGAGTCTGGTCCAGATTCTGGTCCAGATGAATGAATGCAGTATTGTACACCATAAGTCTGAAAGCTGCCCACTCTTTTTCTACTCCACTATTGCCAACTGTGTGTTGGCTCAGTTTTCCTTCCAAGTTAGAAACAAACTATTCCCACTCAGAGAAACACTTTAATCTCTTGACTTTAATTCTTCTAGGAGTCAACTTTCTTTAGACCTCTGCTTTGGTAGAATGTGAATATTAATTTAGAGAGGATGAGTCTGTGATCATTCCAGCATTCTACACCACACATTGCCTTTGTCACTCTCACATCCTGATTCTCTCTTCTCCTTACAATCACATAGTCTAATAGATTTCATTGTTTGCTATGAGGGTTCATCCAGGAAATTTTATTGTGTTTAGGTAAATGGAAGACAGTGTTTTTGATGAGAAGGTCATGAGATGCACAAGTCTTTGGTAAGTGACCATTGTTGTTGTTGTTTCCAACTCAAATGTTGGACTCCCTGCTATGTCTGGTAATCTGAGCCTACTCTAGCATTAAATTTACCTAGAATTATAAACTAGTCCTCTTTTGGTACAATGATGATAAAGGTCTCCAGGTCTTCATAAAATTTTTTTAACGTCATCAGTGTTTGTCATGGTGGCAACATGATGTTGGCACAGCATTTTCCTGGAAGTGGCAGTATCATTGTCATGAACCTGTCATTCACTCCTTTTGGTATGAATTCACAATCGTTGACTATATTAGTTTTCATTGCAAAACCTACCCCAGCTTCACAGTGTTCCCTTTAACTGCAGCCACTCTAGAAAAAATGTGCATCCATCTCCCACTTCAGTAAGCTTGCCTTCATTCGTCAGTCTTATTTCAATCAAGGCTGCTATTTGGATACCAAACTTGCTGAGCTCTCTCACAACAGGAACTGTTCATCTTTCATGTATATTTTTATCTTGTGCTGTCTATGAGGATATGCATGTTCCATGCACTGATGGTGAGTGGAATCTTTGAAGAAGTTTTTGTAAAATTTTTATTTCTCCACTATACCATGGATTCCCTACCTGCCTTGGTAATTAGGTCAGAGAAGGGTGGCAGACAATTTTTAGGGAACCTTTTCTAACCCCTCCCTCATATCAGGAGGCAAGTTGTGAGGTCCTCTAAAGGGCTGCTGCTTACAGTGGGGAAACTACCCAATGTCCTGGGTCACTTGTGTGCTGGGTTGTGACTACAGCTCTCAGTGTGTCAGTACCTGCTGCTTGGTTATTTATGCATAACCATGTTAAGCTTATTTCCATATTAGTCATGCTGTGAAGAAGAATCAGAACCAAAAAACCATGAGAAGGAATAAAATAAATCAAATAGTATGCATTGGTTTACATTCAGACTCCCTGATTCTCTCACTGGATGAGAATGGCATTTTCCATCACAAGTCTTTTAGAATTGTCTTTGATAGTTATACTTTTGAGAAAAGCTAAGTCCATCATGTTTCATCATCTAACAATGTTCCTATTAATGTGCACAGTGTCCTCCTGGTTCTGCTCATTTCACTCAACATCAATTCATGTTTTCCCAGGTGTTTCTGAAATCTACCTGCTCATGATTTATTACAGAACAATAGTCTTAAAACTCTTTTAAAACCTCATTCCCAAGTTCCACTTTTTGCACACCACCTCTCCCTTGATGTTTCATGATCATTATGCCTGGAATACCTCTGTCACTTTTTATGGTCTTCTTAAGTTCTTAGTGATTCTACTTCTGGTAGAATGATTCAACCCGAAATCAGTGATTGATGTATCAATATTAACTTGGAAGAATGTCTCCAGTGAAACAATCTTTTGACATTTTGCTATTTAACAGTAATTTGGATGCAGAAATAGATAGCATGCCTAACAAATGAGCAGATTATCAGAGCCTGGGAAGGAGTAATATAATGGTTAATGTACATAGTAACTAAAAACATTATAATAGGTAAGTAGAACAATAGACTAAATCTAATGGGATTTAATTTAATAAGGTCTAGTATAAAGTATTACACCTAGATTTTTTAAAATGAATCTTATAGGTATAAGATGATGCCATTTCAGATAGAGAATACTTTTTATGCAACAGGTCTACTAATTTATTATGGTGAGATCAGTATTATTTCTGCTGTGCTTTGCTGGGAGAATTTTCCTGGTGCCAATCACATTCAATCTTATGAGCATAATACAGATTCTTTCCACTGCAGAGACACTACTGGTTCTTTCCATCAGTCTCTTGAACACTGAGCTTTTCTCTACCATCAACTTCTTCTCTGTTAGTATACTTTAAGAACCACTTGCTAGCTATATTGGCTCCCCAAAATAGCTAGGTCTTGATTAGTGCGAATAATGAATATCATGAAATAGTTGCATGTCTTTTAATTCACAAGTTATGATTGTGATTATTCTAATTATGCAAAATATAGTAATTGATTTCAGAACAGTACTAATATGCAGTGTAAATTTGAAAAAAAAGGCCATCATGTTAAGGATTCATGATTTGCACCAAGCTTTATCTATCTATATAGACAGAAAGGGCATTAAAAGTTTCTCCTTAAGAAAGACTAAAAGTTTCTTAAACATAACTAAGGCTATTAAGTAGAAAAATGGTCAACAATAAAGGATATAGTTCAATGCATATGCTACATAATTAGAGATGTGCTAGTGAAGAAACTAAGCCATTGGATAGTATCTTCTCTGATACTTTCAGTCATTGACATTATTGTGGAAATAAGACAAGGTTGAAAGGAGTCTCCCATGAAGGCAGTGGCAGAAAGTACCTAGAGAAGAGACTGGAATATTATCTTAATTTCAGAGGTCCTGAGTAAGATAGTGAGTATTTAGAGTAAACAGAAAGAGAAAACGGATAATGAGGAGAATGAAAATAAATCCCTTTTTTATGAAAAGTGTATAAAAATGAAATTTAAAAAATTAAGTTAGTGAATTACCTGAAGGGGAGGAGAAGAAGGGCACATCAAACAGTAAGAAATAATCTTTGGTGAAAGGAAAAGAGCCAATAGGAAGGGGCCACCTGAAAAGATTAAAGATAGTCAATGAAGAACATAATAGTATTGATATCAGAAGAAATTTAAATTGAAAATCCAAATAAACTCTCTCTCTCTCTCTCTCTCTCTCTCTCTCTCTCTCTCTCTCTCTCTGTGTGTGTGTGTGTGTGTGTGTGTGTGTGTGTGTGTGTGCTTATAGCTATTCCTCTCTAAATAAATGGTCAAGAACATGAACACTTAAGAGAAATGCAAAATATTCTCAAATACATGAAAAAATGATACAAATCACTAAAACCAAAAGAGAACCATAAGTAAAAATAACCCTGATGTTTTCTCTCATATTCTATAAACTGAAAAATATGATGAAAAATTACAGTAGTCAATACTGGAGGGGTTTTGAAAAGAGGCACACTGATATATTGTTGGTAAAATTGTGAAATACTACAACCATTTTGTAAAACAATTAGGAACTATGCAAAATAACCACACTTTTTGAAGCAGAGATTAGGTTTTTGTTCATTATATGGAGAAGGAAGTCATTGATAAGAAAAAAAATCTCCATATACTACAATATTTATAGCAACACTTTTTGTAACAAATAAATATTGGAAGCAAAGTGGATGTCTATCAGTTGGAGAATGGCATATATGTAATGGAATATTACTATACTGTAAGAAAATATGTGTGATGAGTGCATAGTAGCTTGGAAATATCTATATGACATAAAGCAGAGTAAAGTAAGCAAAGTCAAGAAAACCATACACACAGTAATTATAGCTATTTAAATGGAAGGAACAATGACACATCAAAAATGACAAGTAAATGCAATAAAATTATAATCAAGTGGGACTCAAATGAAATGAAATGAGAAGACACTCCCAATGTACCCTTCTACAGAAACAGGAGATGCCTGTTACATGTTGCACATACTTTCAAACTTTTTCAATGTCAGTTGTATTGACAGTATTTTCGCTTCTCTCCCACATACTAATTGTCATATGGGGTGGCTATTTGGAGAGGATGAAGAGTAATATATGGAATACTATGATCAAAAAAATCTGATTTTTAAAAAAGCAAAGAAATAGGTGCAGCTAGGTTGTGCAGTGGTTAGAGCATCAGCCCTGGGCTTGGGAGTACCTGAGTTTAAATCCAGCCTCAGACATATAATAATTGCCTAGCTGTGTGACCTTGGGAAAGTCACTTAACCCCATTGCCTTAAAAATAAATAAAATCAGAAAAAAGCAAAGAAATAAAGAATGAGTGAGTGAAATTATGAATTAAAGGAACAAACAATAATTTTGATAATGATAATAATGAAACAAATTATCATAATTTGTGGGATACATCCAAATCAATAGGGAAGCAGTTTATGTTTCTAAATTTAAACTTGCATCAATGAAAAAGAGAAAGAGCAGATTAATAAATTAAGCATGCAGCTAAAATTGGAAAACCAAATTGACATATAAATGATTTCAAAGAATTGTATAAATGATTTCAAGGAATTAAATCAATTACACAAAGAAAGTTTAGCTGTTGTCCTTTTCCCTTTTTTACCTCATGACTTTCTTGCCTTTAATGTATTGATCTCTTAAATAACAAGTGGTTTTCCTTTGTAATAAAGGAAATAATAATAATAATAATAATAATAATAAAGGAAAACTACGCCATCATATATGATTGCAAGACCTGTACATTATGTTTATTATAGTGAGGGGAATGTTGTGGATTGACATCCTTCTCATTGCATTTTCCAGAACCAATATCACCTTTTGGCCTGTTTTGATAATAATATTTGGATTAAATGGGAGTCCTTGGTCTTTTAATGTGGTTTCCTTCACATATTAATGAGGCACCACAGCCTTCTGGCAAGGTTGAGCTGTGACAACATGGTAAATCCAAGCATGATTCTCTATGGTCTATTGTCAGCAAGACCTTTTTCTCTCAGGTCTTCATCCATACTCTCCCTAGGACCCAAAGACTTTATTCCCTGCCCCCACTTTCTCAAGCTGTCCCACAAGTCATAGAAATCACACCACCAATTGCTAGCCCTATCTTATTTTATTTATTTGTTTGTTTGTTTATTTTGTCACTACCTCACCAGAGCAGGAGTGTGGGTAATTTGCACACCTTCTGCCTTCCTTGGATGTGGTAGCCATTTCTCAGGTTCCCTCTCCCCAAATGAATCCTGACTGCCCCCCTGCCCCCAGTTTCCCTGGCTGGTAGGGTCTGCCAAGGTCTCCTGATCTGCCCTGCTCCAAGCACCTGAGGTGCATCTCTGCATTCTTGTCTCCTGTGCAAGCAAACATCATTCCTCCGGATCCTTGATCTGCCCAACTGGGCACCTAGGTAGGTCCATGGTTGTTCAAGAACCTCCACTTCTGCAGGTGACTTTTCTTTCACATTGTCGATTTGGGTCCCTGACATCATCCCCTTCTGAGCTCTCAGAAATTCAGCGGTGGAACTTCCCCACCATGGAGAGCTGGGCAGAAAGAGTGAGAGAGTGTCCAAAGGTCAAGACCCAAAAAGAACCAACACCGGAAGGCAGTTTTCAGTGCTTCTGTCTCATACTCCTTTCTGGAGATCATCTCCTCCTCCTCCTCCTCTCTACCTGGCTGACAATGACAGCAGCATTTGCCTGGCTAAAAAATTAAGCTAAGCATGACTAAGTACACATGGCCAATACACAGTGAAACTGCAAATGGTTCATTAAATCAATTATGGTTTCTTTGGTTGCTTATTCTCTCCTACTTGGATGACTGGGGAAATTCTAGAGTGCACCAATGAGCGCAATGACCCAGGCCTCTTTATCCCCTCCCCGCTTCCTTCACCCCAAACCCAGTGCATTTACAAGAACAAAACCAACCTAGAGGTTTCCCTCCAACTCCCCAAGCAGGGGTCCTGCCAATTTTTGATGATACTTGTTATGCCTACCAAGGTGACCTACAGGTGTCCTGGAATCAGAATTCATGGTTTGGTTCTAGAGTAAAAATCAACAACAATATCCACTGGATTTTGCTTTAATATTATTAATTATTGTTTGGTAGTTTTCAGTTCATTACAACTCTCTGTGAACTCATTTGGGAATTTTTTTGGCACAAAGAGTATAGTGGTTGCTATTTCCTTCTCCAATTCATTTTACTGAGGCAAATAGGATTAAGTGACTTGTCCAGGATCATACAGCTAGTAAGTTCGAAGCCAAGTCTGAACTTAATTCCTGACTTAGTGTAAAAATTCTTCTGTCTAATAATGCAATTTTTAAGGGTTGTTCTGTGGGAAAAATCAAGATTTGTTTGATCTGCAGATATAGAAGCCAAATGGATAAAAGATGAAAAGAAACTGATTTCCAAAGGTGGGATGTACCACCTTCAGGGGGAAAAAGACTCATTATTTCTGGATGTCTTTAAGAAGTAAAGTTGGATGAATACTCATTGGGGATATATATTTTAGAGGGAAATTCTATCCAAATACAGGACAGAGCAGATGGCTATTGGCATTTATTCCAACTCTGAAATCCTGGTTTCTACAAAAACCAGTACTTAGAAGGCATACATTAATAGTTTATGATCTGTAGGGGGAAAAAAAAACCCAAACAAAAACAAAAACAAAAGAACTTTAATGAAACTTGCAATTTACTTTGTGTATACATATATTTTCCTTCTTTAGAAATTGTAATTATATCTCTTTGCAGAAAGGGAGAAATTCAGAAGTCTCAACAGGAAAGAGTTATGAAAAGAAAATAAGCTGCATTTCCCTGAAGTCTTAGGAATAGAGCATACAATGTCTTTAAGTCAATTTTCCTGTTTTAAATTTGTTCAAGGTGGTGCTGTAAAACCTTTCCCAATTAAAATTTTTTGATGTTCTTTCATATATAAGCAGTATTTGACAATTCTTGTATCTAATAAATTGAAAATTTAATCAAGAAACAAAAAATACAACAAAACCAACTCAACCAACCATTCAACAAATGAACAAACAAAAAATTCTCATCTAATGAAATTTTATCAGACTTTTTTTCTCATTTGTTTCTGTGTTTTAAATTCAGTTCCTGTATAAGTTGCTATCACATCTAATATAGTGCCATGTGTCCTGTGAGTGCTCAATAAATATTGATGGTGTACGAGATGGCTTTGCTTCAGAAATTAATATGACGTGGGATGCATTTCCATCTGGCTTGAATAGGAAAGTGTAAAAACCCCAACCGCTAACCTCCATTTCTTCATGGAAACATTATAAAATCCTTTTGTGATGGTGTCCTGGTAGTAACTCACCTAAAAGGGAGGCAAGAGGCCAACATGATAAAGGAACAGTTACAGTGTACTTGCATAATGCTATGGAAACCAGCAATCTCCTTCCTCTAAGAATGCAGTGAATGCTGCATTCCTGCATATTGTCAAGCATTCTCATTGCTAACAAATTTTTCCTCCTTTGAATGATAATATCATCCTAGTGGGTCATTTATTGGAGCAATCACCATCACCTCCTACTGTGATAGTGAAGGAAAAGGCAGCTTCCCAATAGTCAATTTTTATACTGTATATCATATCATAAGGCTGCTTAATGTGCCCTTTTTGCTACAGTCTTTAAGTTTAAGGAGCAAAAAACTATGACTTTTCAAAATAACATAAATGTTCATTTACATCAATGTCTGAATAGTGAGAAGAAAAATAAATACTTTTTCAATTTCAATCTTCAAGGGTGAGCATGTATTCTTCTATTCCTACATGGTTATTAGCCTTTCTGATTACCCACAAAAATTTGTACATCTGAAGCTTTCTATTTGAATTGTGTTGTATGACTTTGGATGACAGCAGAGGGAAACAAACATGGAAAACATACATACAAAAGTTAAGAAACTCTAGAACAACAGCTTAAAGTGTTTAATAAGATAAACAACATTGCAATGTCCAAGCACTGCCTTTGTCACTGTACACTGACAAAGAACAGCAAGCAAAGAATGGAGTACCTTCTGATTATAATTTAAACTATCAGATCTCAAGTGAGGACCACGCTCAGGTCCTCTAAGAGCCACCCTAACAATCTTAACAGATTTTATTGGCCCTTTGGAAGAAAACACATTAAAGCACATTTATGTTTGCTGTCTGTCAGCACTGGTGATGTGGGAAACGGTTGGGGGAGAGGGGGAATACAGCATTCTTCCGAAGTAGAAAGAGCTTTCTGTTATGTACAATAAAATAACTGATATTTTGAGACACAGTGAGGGGCATTACTGCACTGTCTTCGAGGCAGTTTTCAACTTTGATGCTGCATAAAGATAGACAGTTTCAATGTACCTTGTGCTAAAGAAGGTCCAGAAAGAAAAAGAATGGTGCTGTGAATGTTACACTCTCTGCTCCCAGTCAAAATGTACTTGATTTAGAATAATGTGCAGCCTTGAACTAATGTAGTCACATGGAAGGTTTATATCCTTGGTTTGTCTATTTAGATGGCTTCATAGGACTTCAGTTATTCTCACATGAGCCTTTTTATTGATAGGTTGAGATGCTATTTCATTGGTATCAGTATTTAGTGTTGTGAATCACAGTATACTCTGGGGTCTAGGGAGACCCAAGGTTAGATGAAGGTCAGGAAAGGGATCTCTTGTCATGCCCGAGTATGTTGCTTCATGGCCAAATAAATCTATCATCTCTTGAAAATTGTTGTCAGCTTTTTTCCAACTATCTTTATAATGGCACATTATTGTTGTTGAGAGTTTAAGCAGTTCTTACAGGTTCTGGGGAATATGTGTGGCTAATTTCATTTTAAAAATTATGCATTTGCCAGTGGTTCTCTTCTCTTAAATATTGGGTCTTATTGGTCATTGCTGGTGAATATTCTTTCCTCAATGGGTACAAAGAGCAGACCCCTTTACTCCCAATAAATTAATTTCCATGAAGCAAAAACTCATCATTTCAATGCTTTTTATTTCTTTTTTTCTTCCATCACTCCTCTCTTGCTTCATTCCTTTTATATCTTTCCTCCTCTTTGATCCTTAATCTAATTTCATCCTTCCTCCTGTCTTCCCTTTCCTTGTTTAAATCTTCTTTTATCTCTTCTCTCTCTATGTTCTGCTTTTCCATCTCTTTGAGGCAACGGGTAACGCCATTGGAAAAGTGCTAGACCTGGAACCAGGAAGACCTAACTTAGAATTTAATTTTGGACACATAACTTGTTCCATGACCTTAGTCAAATCACATAATCTCTATTTATCTCAGTTTCCTAAGTTGTAAAATGAAGATCATGACAGCACCCACTTTCTGAGGTTATTTTGAGGATCAGATGAGATAATATTTATAAAAAGCACTTAGTATATAGTATCTGGTAAGTATCAGACACTATATAAATGCTCCTTGCTTTGGCTTTCCTCACCTTGTCTTTCTTCCTATCAAAATTACTGAGCAGCTATTATATATACTTCTGGTCTATGTGTTATGAGAGATTAAAAGAAGCAGAAAGTGTAACCTAAATTCATTATTTAACTTAAAATATATGAAATGAAGATCATTGGCAAATGCATGGCACTACATCCCAAATTGTAAAGATATAGACAATCTCTAATTTAACTTATAAAATCATTTCCATATTAACTATCTCTATACCATCTTTCCCAATCTAAGAAGAAGGAAGGAATGTAAAAACAAGAACCAACTACTTCTTCTACCTCTGAGTTTTTAATTTCTTTCTTCTTTTAACCTATCTACATTTGAGAACTATAACAAAATGGAAGATGAAGTGATATCATGAAGCTGAGAGAAATTGATTCTTCCTTAAGAGTACCCAATTCTTTTTTCTACAAAATGTGTATTCTAATCCCTTCCCCATAGCTTTTTTTCTTAAACTCTTTTTCAAACCCACAGAATAACTCAGTGAATCAGAAAGGATTTAAGAAATCTTCCAATTCAGTCCACCTCATGTTACTGGTAAGTAAATAGTTACCTGGGAACAACTAGGCCAGGAATCAGGATGGCATCTTCCTGATATTAATTCTGGTTTCAGAGACTTTTTGGCAAGTCATTTAGCCTTATTTGCCTTAGTTTCCTCATCTGTAAAAGGAACTGGGGAAGGAATGGTAAACCACTTCAGTATATTTATCAAGAAAAACCCAAATGGGACATGGAAAGTTGTGTTCTACTAGAACACAACAAAACTAGAACAAAACTAAACCTTGTGACAGAAGGTAACTTGTTCAGAGTCAATTATTCAGTAAATCAAGAAACATTTATTCAATGCCTATCAGATCATTTTTCTATGTCCCTAGGCACTGTGTTAACTTTTGAGGATATATTGAGTAGCAGAGTAATCACTTGAATCTGAATCTTCTTTTTCTATTGTTCCATTTTCCACAATTATCCTCATATATCAGTTCTTTTGCTTCAGTTCTTCAGGAATTTCCTACAATTTTATAGTTCCCAGCCCCAAGCTCCAGAAGCTACAACCAGTCTTTAAACTGGAAGAATTTCATTCCTACCATTCTAAACAGTAGTAAAGTGAAATCCATAATTGTCTTTTTATCCATGACTCCATCATTGTAAGACTTTTTATTTTCTTGGCATACTGTGCTGTAATGAATTTCAATAGTCCAATGTTTTTGGTTGTGAATAGTAGTTAACTTCTATAATGCTATTGACAATATATTTACCATATATTATAGACTAAATATTTCTGGGGATTTGCCTGGGAAACTAACAACATTTACAGCAGTGTTTCTATAGGGAAAGCAATTTCAGGTTCTAAATGACTAGCTTACAATCCAAATCCCCAGAGATTGTCTCTTTGGAGCCAGAGGTACAGCTTCTCTCCAGTCAGGGCAGTATCTGTATCGAAATTGGTTGCTGGTGGGCCTCTGCTGAGACAGTGAATAATTTGCCATAGGAAATTGGCATAGATGTCTGAAAAGGTAGGCCATGCCTGGCAAGGCTGCTCTGCCCAGCGAGTGGGAGCTGGTAAGGCTTTCTCTGTCTGAGGAAAAAGAACCAAGCTTCCATTCTTCTCCTTAGGAATGAATACCATTACAATATCCTGTAATACCCAAGCTGACAGTTGTGCTTCTTGCAATACTAAAAATGAAATCCAAACAAAATCAGCTGTGGATCAGCAATGCTTTATTAGCAAAGAAAGGGGCTTTCTCTTTCCTTTCCAGCTCTGTCATTAAAAGAAAAAAAAGTAATTCCTCAGGAGTAATAGAATCAGACTGATTCTCAAGTTGCCAACTGTGTGAATGCACAGCAGGAAGATCAGGAGCAAGCAATTAATACAGATTCTACCTTTTGTTGTTGCTGATTTTCCCTGTTTGTCTCCTGCACCATCTAAGGATTTAAGCATGCAGGCACTGGGAAGTTGTGGACCAAGAACAATAGCAAGAGCAAGAGTATATGAGCATTCAAAACCCAGAGCCAGCTGAAGTTTGCCACTTGAGTGATAGATGTTTAACTTGGGGAGGTTTCATAGTCACATCGAGTCAAAGTCTTGGGCACATGGGAGACTCCCAGGGATATCCAAAGACCCAGAAGCACCATTTCTCCATACTTCTAAACAATATGTAAGCAAACATCTTTCCCCAATCTGTTTGCAAAGGGCAAACCAAATATCCACAATCCCTATGCAATCAACTCCAACTCTGACTTTCTTCATTTTGAGATTTGAGTGGGAAGAGGTTCCAGAAAAGTACCTAGGTTCCATTTTGATAAATAAGTACAGTGGAAAATATTATATATGAAGAAAGAATATAAATATAAGACTTGGTGAGAATCAAAAATGTTGCTTTCATGATGAGGCATGAGAAAGAATGGGATTTCCTAAATGAGAATGAACTGTACATTTGTTTGACTGAAATTCTATTGAAATCTGGCTCTGTGTCTTTATGGTCCTGAATGAAAGTTTTCAAAAGGAAATTAATGAATCCTATTTTCCATTTAATATTTTTTATTCAAGTTGTGTGTTCCTAGAAAAATATTGGGTAGGAATAATCACTTCTTGGAACCCAAATGAATTAGTTGACAGAGCTTTTAATTTAGGCTTTTAATTTAAGGGTCTCAGAACAAGACTATTGCAGTGGACATTGCCATAGTGGACTACAAATTCAATAAGGGTACACTATAAAATGCCTTTGTGCTCTGCATAAATGTGATAGGTGCTTAAGAAACCAATACATTAATAACATTTATTTTTATATTTTATTTTCCAATTACATTTACAAAGTTTTTCAATATTCATCCACTTGCATATTAGTTATTTTGTGCAGGAAGAATAACAAACATTTAAGTAACTACCATATAGAAGGCACTGATAAGGTGTTAGAGATACAAAACTAAGAATGATGCCTTCAAGAAGTTGACATTCAATCAGAAAGACAAAATGAGCAAAAGTTGGGCTGACAGAGTTTGTAAGTTTCAGAGTGAGGATTTATTTTGGATATACATTTTTTTGAGTTTCTAATTCCATGCCTTTCTTCTGGCCCTCCCCCATCCATTGAGGAGACAAAGTAATATCCACATTATATGTATATGTGAAGTTACACAAAATATATTTATGTGATATATATTTTAAAATAAACAAGAAAAATACAGTGAAAAACAATATATTTTCATCTTCAGTTTGAGTTCATCAGTCCTTTCATGGATTCTTAGAAATTTAGCATGTTTGGTGGATCAACACAAATAATATTTACGCATGAAGAATCAAGATGCACATTTTGAATTGTTACATTGTATTTTCAATTTTGTCTTTTTTCTCTACATTAGAAAGAATATTAAACACACTTATTAAGTACAAAATATTTATTTTTCTTAGAGAGTTATCATTATCAATAATAAAACTTCTTCCATTTTCACAGTTACTTCATCTGGTACCCTCTTTTCACTAATTTCATTTTGGTCAATTAACTTATATCTCCTTCCACATATATCACTTCAATCCCTTCACTGCAATTCTATGGCCACCATATTATTTCATATCCTGAGTGTTTTTCATTTATATTGTTATAATATTTTTCAACAAATCTCACTGATCTTAGGATTTATCCACTTGAAACCATGTTTCACATATCTTCCAAAATCAATTACAAAGTGATGCAAAATGAAGTGAAAAGAGCAAAGACTACATTGTAACATATGAACAAAATATGGTAAGGAAAATCAATTATGAAAGATAGTTATTCTTAGTAAGACATTGAACCAGGGTGATTTCAAAGGACCGCAATGAAAAATGCTACTACCTCCTGTGATAGTACTTGATGAACTCTGAGTGAAAATTGAAGCATACTTTTATTTTATTTTTCTTGTTATATGTGTGTTTTATTTTGTAACATGACTAATATGGGAATATGGTTTGCATAGGAAAAATAGATTTGGTTAAATTTGAAGATAGTAGTGAGAGTTAAGTGATGAAACTGGAATCTAGAGGTAGGAAGAGAATTTATGAAAAAAGTGAAAACATCAATTAAATACAATTTTATCAAGTAATTTAACCATCAGGGTGGCTAGTTGCTGCATCGGCCCTGGAGTCAAGAGTACCTGAGTTCAAATCCAGCCTCAGAAATTTAATAATTACCTAGCTGTGTGGCCTTGGGCAAGTCATTTAACCCCATTCCCTTGCAAAAACCTAAAAAAAGAAATTTAGTTATGAAAGGAAGGAGAAATATAAGTTAATAAGTTATGGAGACAGATGGAGAAGGGAAAATTTTCTTATGAATGGAAGCAGCATGGCTATGTTTTCTTGTCAGTAAAGACAGTCATTAGCCTATAAGAGATCCAAGATCAGAGATACTGTGAGGATGATTGCAAGGCCAATCTGCTTGAGATAAAGGAATGAAATAGAATTACTTGTGCATGAGGAAGATATTTGCCTTGGCAAGGAAAAAGGTCACCCTGTCATGTGAGATAGGTAAAGAATGCAATACAGCATGTATGCATCTGTATTTTATGAGATGCAGAAAAAGAGGAAAAGATGGAGTTCTTAGTGAATGATCTGAATTTTCCAATGAAATATGAGGCAAGATTATCAGGTGAGATGAGAAATCATGGGACATATTAGGGAAGAGGTAGTTTGGAAGAACATTATAAATGGAAAAGGGAATCATAGATGGATGGAGGTTCAATAACAAGAGCTATGGATTCTCTGAATAATATAATTAGAGTAGTACTCAACTTGGTAGAGTAACATTGATAGGATAAGGAGGAAAGAAACTCAGAGGAAAATTCATAGCCAAAATGATTTGACCAAGTAGTCAGGATGATAAAGGGAAGAGACTATCATCATTGCAAAGATGATGGATAGAGGAATTAGAAAACATGGTAAGGAAGAAGAACAGGATTAGAGGGTATAAAACAGAGTGAAAATTTAATGATTAAAAAAACTATCTTCAGATACATGAATATCATGATTCATAATCATTGAAGAAGGTGATGGCTAGATCAAGAAGAAAGTCATTTTATGTATAGTTGAAGTGTTTTGGAGGGGTAGCTTATGCGATTTAAGTTGAACTGAGAAGTTAGGGTTCTTGAGGAAGTATCAATATGTATGCTGAAGTTCCCTAGAATAAGGGAAGGAATTTGAGGAAAGAGAAAGATTGTTAGTCTGGCAACAAAATCATTGAAGAAGGAAGGAGAATATCTTTAGTCAGCAAATAATAGCTATCAGAATCTGAAGATATGGATTTATTGATCCTCAAAAAGGAAGAGAGGTTAATGAATTATGATGATGGTAGTGAAAGAGTACAGAAGTGACAAATGGAAATACTCCAAGTATACTGAATCTCATACCATGGACACCATGTATTTCAGGGAAATACAAGTGAAAGCATAACTAGTTCAGAAAAAAAGGTGGTTGTGGATGCAGCATTATCAAGAGGGAACAAGGAGTCAATGAGTGCTAGAAGATAGAAGTAAGAAAACATCAGTTTTAAGATAAATTCAGATTTATTACTTAAGAAATAGATATTCTAGAGACTACAGTAGCTGACTTAGGAGTCAGAAGAGTTTTGTAGAGTGAAATGAGTGAGAATCAGAATCACTAGGTTGAAGAGAGAATATAAGGGGGAGTAGGGGAATGCTAGCTATTGAAAAATGATTTCAGGAAGATTAGAATCCCTAGTGATTGTAGAGGTAGAGAAGCACAGAGAGCAAGTCAGTAAGGAAAAATAACAGCAGGTTAATGGGGGCTGAGAGGATGGGGTAGTGTGTTTGTGTTGAAGGGATTTCTCACAATAGAGAAGTTCCAGGAAAGGTCTCAGAAATGATTGAATTGTTCACACTGTGGAATCACATTAGGGCAATAGGCAGTGGTGGATGGGTAAAGAGGGGGTGATAGTAGGGCTACATAAATCATCAGATTTTATCCCTTGGGGAATGGAAGTGAACTGAACTGTGAAACTGAAGCAGACCAAAGATTTTGTGGGAAAGGGACATGAACAGCACAGAGGAACCTGCTTTTTTTCCAGAGCTACTGCTAAAATCAATTTGATATCAGCAAAATTCCTTAACCTGTCAGAATTCATTTTTACTTTGGAAAAATGGCACTTATCTATTTGGTCTACCTTCATAGTGCTTATGAGTGAAGAAATAATGTATGTGAATTATTCCACCTATAAAGCATAATATAAATAGAACTTAAAACAAAAACTAGGTCCTCCACCTTTCTTACCTTAGTAAGAAACATATAGCTAGAACAAGGACATTCTGCAGAGGCAGAATAGAAGGAGAAATTCAAAGATCACCAGTCACTATTTAAACAAAAGGGCAAAGAAAACACTTGTCTCTTAGGATTTTTCCTGAACATGCCAGAGTATCATTTATACATTCCTTAGACATGTTGTTATAGGTATGATGAGCTATGTGTGTATACAAAAATGGTCTTTTAGGTTAGAGTATGATTTTTCCGATATATTGTTTTCTTGTATGATCGTGTGGATTAAATGATGCATGACAAGCAGCCCTTTCTTCACTGTATATGTGTAAAGAATGGCTTTTGATTTGCTATGCAGCTACTTTTGTTCTATGTTCACAATTATTCTTCACCTTGTGGGCTACACAATGCCCTGGCTGAAATTAAACTGACCTATTTAATGGTTCACTAATTCTAGGTAGGTATGTCTGCTGATTTTGGCTCATAGCAAATCTGTACTGGCATCTTATTCCTATCCATTTCATCTTACTATAGAGAAAGTATGGAATCAGTAAGATATAAATTCAATCATATAATAGACACTTAAAGTTATGTCCCTCAGCAAGTCATTCTATGAGACTGTCTTTTCTCATCTCTAAAAATGATAGCCACACCTATTTCACAGATGTTGTTGTAAATATAATTTGAGATCAAGGATATAAAATACATTGCAACCATTTAAGATTTATTGTTGTTGTTATTGCTATTGTTATTATTGTTTCTGTTTCTATTCAGCATCTTCTTGTGGAACCATTCTCTACCAGGTCCATTGTTATTACAGGAAGCCTAAGTTTAATTCAGATCAGCAGACTGTGTTTTAGAACCTAACTGATGTTTTCTGTAATGCTATATCATTTTGAGTATTGCTGATAAAAAAAAAATTAAAAAGGGGCAGTTAGGTGGAAAAGTAGTAGAGTAGTAGAGTCCTGGGGTTAGGAGGACCTGAGTTCAAATTCAGCCTCAGACACTTAATAATTACATAGCTATGTGGCCTTAAGGAAGTCACTTAACTCCACTGCCTTGCAAAAACACAAACAAACAAAAAATTACCAAGTGTGATGAGAATATTAACAGCTAATCACCATTTCATAGCCTTATAGAAGAATGACTATGCCAAAAGAGCTAAAGAAATGTAATGCAATCTAGAACTACTTTCTCTTTCCTAATCTACCAAAGGTCTTCTCAGTGGTGTTCTTTATCACTGTGGCATTGTTAAAGAGTCTAAATGGTAAATTTCTATAATATATCTCCTCTCTATCAATGGTAAAAATCTAGGACTATGATGACATGTTCTTCAATGTTGTATGAATTATTGGGGGATGTAATAATTTTGAAATTAATTCATTTTGTAACAGCAATGGTCATGTCATGCATGTGTTCTTCTTACACACATTAACTTGATTCAAAATGTGCAACCCTGACCATATGAAACTGAATTGTTTGTATTCCTACTTTAATTAGATCTTTGTCAGTTGAATCCTGAAATTTTTGTCATATATGTGTTCCATATGAATCTCTTTATTTTTGTTTATAACTCTACAGTTTTTAAGCATGAATTTTATTTCAAATAAGTGCACAAAAGAGTGTCACTCTTAAAAATGTTTTCAATGACTTCAAAATATTTCAGTATGTGGAATGATAAAGACAAATATTTTAAGTATATCAAACTCATGAAATAGAATCTATTCTGCTGAAATGCAGAAGATTGCCTTTGAAAATAAAAATAAATGCAGGACTGATTACCATTTCCCCATGTAAGATCAATCTTAATTTTGGGGCCCCAAATTTGAAAAAATATATATTACATAAAGTTATTGAACTCAAGTTTTATTCATCATGAAATTCAATGACCTTCTGTTCATAGCTTTCAGGAATCTTTTAGGCAAGTCTGGTGCATAGACCCATTCTTAGTTCTTCCATTTCATGAATCTGAAGCACCAGTTGTGTGCTCCTTTGAAATCAGTCACTTCTTTTCATCAGCAATTCTTCTTGCCTTCTGCTGAACCATATTTGTGGACACAGGAATTCTACTTGTCTGTTGCTATTCTATCCCTCTCTTCAATTCTCACTCTAAATCAGGTCATTTGGCTGACTTGTTTCTCATGGCCTTCTTCTGCTGTGGTGTTTTCAGTAGGGTTTCTTCTTCACATAGCCAGTCTCAGATTGTTTTGTCAGTTGGAGGAGGACCAAACTTATGTTAAGCAGCATGATTTCCACTCACTTTTGCAAACTAGATCACTTTGAACTTGAATTCAGCACTCTATGAATATTTTTTTTCTGAGCTATTCCTGAGCAGAACATGGCAAAACATTAGGTAACAAAAGGGAAACAGTGAGTGCAAAGACAAGTGCAAAAAAGTGGGAATTGCAAGCAAGAAGAATCTATAACAATCAGCTCAAAATCAAGCATGAAAAAGCAGGAAACGCAAGTAAAAATATCTACAACTACTATATAAGATACTCCTAGTGTTTAGATCGCAAATTTTTCAAAAATGGAGAAATACATGAGGAAATATGGCAACTATTGCTGAGATAGAGTTGAAATAATCCTTAGAAAATAAGTAGAGACCTTCAAAGAGACATGGAATCTAAAGAAGTTGCTATTGATTCCTCTACACTGTGGTATAGATCTTCTTGAAATTGAAATAATGGTAAAAGGTAAAAATATCTAGTAATCCATGATAGAAAGAAAACAACTGCAACTTAACAGTAAGCAACACAATACAAAGACAAGTTTTGAATTTTGGAAAAAGGTAATATATACATATATATGTATATATACATATGCATATATATATATACATATATATGTATATATATATATATATATATATATATATATATATATATACAGGAGACATTGAATTGCTCTGGAGTTATAAAAATTTTCAAACAAGTGTGAATTATTATAATAGCCCTTCTCCATTCTCTAAGTTACAAAAGGCTTGTTTCCATGAAAAAAACATAAACATAGTACAAGGGTGAAAATACATCACCCTCTTCTCAAACTTATAACCTTCTTCAAATTACAAAGGTTGGTTTCAGGATGAAGACATACAACTGATAAAGTCCAAATTATCTTTGAATGAAAAGATACATATTTGACAAAATTATATTTTATATATTTTATGATTGCCACTTAAAATTTTTTTGCAATATATTGTACCCTACATATTTCCATTGATATTCAGATTATATATACTTTTAATACCAACATTCTATCTCTAATGAAATGGAATAAGATTGTGAATCAAAGAACATCACAGTCTCAGTAGAATCAAAATCCTTTATCATCTGAGTTCTTTCATTGCTATTTAGTAACATTCTTCAAAACAAAGCATTTCTTTACTTTTAGTTACTTTTAGTTTGAGTTCCTTCAGGTCACTTGAGTTGATCACTGTATACATTAACTAAAACACTAATGTATACTCTGTTAGCTGTCCTGACTGCAACATACTATCTAGAAGTACCATGAAATATTATATAATCTTCAGCAGCAAACTACCAGATACAATATAAGCTTCTACTACTTTAAAGAAACTGTCCAGTATAGAAATAGTTCTATTAATTTGATGAGATTTAGGATTTGACTACTGGTTAAATATGTGAATTATTTTAGTATACAACCTATGTCATATCATTTTATTATTGATTTTTCGAACTTTAGACATAATTTTACTCTCTCTGGTTGCCTTAGAAGCAAGTCCTTTGTGTGTTCCGTGTAAGCACATAGAAGTACATTGATGCATTTAATCCAACAAGAAAACAACTCAACTGAGAAAGTAAAAATCATCAATTGATTTATGCGGGGGAGGGTAATTATATGATTTTTTTCCCCTACTCTATGCAATTTCTTCTCAAATGCAATTATACTTGAACAATGGGCAAAATATTAACATGTTAACCATGTTAATGATGTTTGGGTTGTTGTTGAAAGCAAGTCAGCAGCCTGTTGTCTTTAGTCAAACCTCTCTTTTGAAACCCACAGCTTAGAGCTCTCTTGTCCTTTGCTCATTGAAGAGAGATCCTTTCCTGAACAGTGAATTGCTACCTCCCTCCTGATTTAATGAAGTTTAGTTAGTGCCAACCAGACCTCTAATGTTTTTTGAATGTCAGGATTGGGGGGTTCAGTTTAATTCCAATATATTTTTCGTTTTAAAGTTATAATGACTAAGTACACCTGCTTACTTAAAAATTAGCACCTAGTTAGGCAGTTTTCAATAGCCTAATCATCTTTTGATTGTCTCTACTTGTATCATGGCAGTTCACCTGCTCTTCATCTAAACTTAAATGTTTCCTGTTTACATGACTGAAAACACTAAAAGATGATAATATTTAGAAAACAAAGAAAAAATGAAACCTACATTCAAATGCATTATTTATATAATTATCCTGTAATTAAAGTAATTATAGTTTATGACAAACTAGAGGTTTTTTTTTAATTTTCACTTCAGGGAATTCTCATGGGATAAATCTGTGAACATGTAGAAGGTATGTACATGTACAACTATATACACACAAAGGCACACATGGATTTCCAATAATATTGCCTACATGACTAATGAAAATATTAATCCAGTACTAAGTTACAGAAACATGTATTTTTTCCCTTAAATAAATATACCTGCAATACTTCCTGTGGACATTCATTCCACAGGATTTCCTTGGAAGGGAGTACCTCATCCTAAATTAATATTTGAGGAAAATTTTAATCCCCTCTAGTTTCAACAACTTCAACAATATCTCAGAGTTAACTTGCTATGATAGACTCAGGTTTTCAGAATTTTGACCATATCTGATAAATAACATGTAAACAGCTTTTCTTCAGGATGTTTCTACATGAAATAAGGCTAAGGGAGATGAGTATGCTAGGGAGTGAGCACAAGAAAATTATGAAAATTTTCAAAGACATGCAAGAAAGTATGGATAATTAGATTTTCATTATTTTACCTGAGAAGGCATAGCACAGTTTGTATAGAAATTATTCAATAGGTTTTTTTTTCCTTTTCTTCCATGCCTTTAAACCAAGATATTTTGGAAATCCTATCAGTTCCATACCATATATTAACTTTAAAGTGACTCAGGAGAGCTAAATCCCAGAACATGTTTAGATTACTATATAAAGATGTATGTGGAGTTAAATTATAAAAACTATTAAATTTTATGAACCTAGTAAGATTCTATGCTCATACTTTGCTTTAGGGTCTCATAGTCTAAGTGACTCAAGGTATCACTACATAGTTCCTTTTGAACTACTCCTTACTCAGTGTCTATCTCTCACATGGCACATCATAGCTACATGACCAAAAAAGGTTCAGTTTTGTGGATGATAGATGCTAAGTATAGTGCATAGTTACCTACATCAGAAGTAGCAAATCTGTGTTCAAATCATTACTGTCACCAGACAACAATGAAATCAGAGGTATAATTCCTAGCTCTGATACTAAAATAGAGTCTTGTCTAGGGATGAAGAAAGCTTTGTAATAGGTTACAAGTCCAGGAGATGATTTCTGGCTCTACAAATCATAATCTATATAATCTAGAACAAGTTATTAAACTTCTCAATCTCCTCATAAAACAGTTGAATCACACATCAAAGATAATAAAACCTCAAAAGGCTATTATAAGGATCAAATGATAGGATGTACCAAATTTTGAAGACTTTGTAAAAAACAACCATTTAATGTTTTTATAAGTACAAAACTCTCTATACAAGTGACTTCCTATCATTACTACCATGACTAAGAATGAAGGTTCAAAACCAAAATCGATGATATAGCAACAGTATACTTTTCTCTACTCCTTATGATCCTTGAGGTTATGTTGTTCATTCTCTCACCTCAATTCCTATTTCCCATTTACTATTGAGTAGAAATAGGAATTTTAGAGGAGTTACTCATGATCTGCCCCCAAAAATGGTTTGTGTCTTTGAGTTGCTGCTATTTGCTTTCACCAATCACCCAGATAGACTGTAAATGTTATTAAGTGCCAGTCCCTCAGATAAAGATATTCTGATAATTCTAACCACTCTGGCTCTGAAGGATGGATGGCAGTGCAGGCCACAAGAACATGATTCCTGCTATTGTTTTTATCCTCCATGCTTCTCCATACCTTGATCTTTTATAATCTCATCCCTAACCAATGAACCTTTACTCCCTTTATTCCTATGGGAATAATTCTTTGATTCACTGATGGTACTCTCTCTAGTTTCCCTGAAAATGGTCTTGCAAATGGAGCATCAAAGCATTCTAAACTGCTTTGGAAACCTCAAGGAAGGAGAGTAGTAGAAGACATGACTCATAGAAGCTACCTCATTATTCCTTCTGGATGCTATATTCTGGGTAAAAGGGTGAAAATGTTGGAAAGTCATCAGAGAAGAGAATTATCCATGTTACTAAATGATCATATTCTATGAAGTAAAAGTGGAAGGGTGGTGAGCAATATTATTATCTCACACATTCCAGCCCCTTAGGTTATCAAAATACAAAGCACAATCTGTGTCTTGTTTGCTCAAAGTTTTGTTCATTTTAAGATAGGAAAAAAAGTTTCACAGGATATTAATGCTTAGAATCTGGTGAATATCAAACTCTACAGTATGCCTCAAAGCATCTGTTTCAAGAACAAGGTCTGCTTAGATTCCAGGGTGGGAAAAGCAACTTGTTACCAACAAAATTTCTGAGTGCATTCCCTCTGCTTGCTATTTTCCAAATTGTTTTATTCATCAGGATCCCATTATGATTGACAGGAAATAAATATAAGATCTTTGGGCAAGAGTGAAAATAGGTAAAAATGAGCAAGATATCTTCATTTGCAATTTAAAATAATTGCTATACAAATGCTAAGAAAGAAAATTACTTAAGCAACTCAGACATAAAGCAAAGTCTGATCCTTCCTTGTTTTTATCATATTCTCAATCCATAAGAAGACCAGTCACAAATAGAAAACTTGCAAATATTTCAGGTATAGGAAAAAAATCATCATTATGAATAAGTGAAGAAGACACAAAGAGGATGAAACCACTTTAGTCATATATGATGATTAATATGTTATAGGAAAATAGAGAAGGAAAAAGGGAGGGCCTAGGAAAAGAAAGGAGGTTCCTTACTAGTTGGACTGTGAAACATTGTACCAGACAGAATGACAACATGCCATACTATTTGGGACCAAATATGTGTCATACCCACAAATATGTGTCATATTTCTACAGTGAAATCTCATTAAAAATTCACATGTAGAAAATAAAAAAAAAGAAATATACTATTAAAATGACAGATTTGGAAGATAATTTTGATTTTTCTCCTTAGTTTGCTGATGAACCTGGGACACACAAAAATAACAAGGCATTTAGTCAAGTAACAAAAATACATTTAGTGTCTCCTTTGTTACATACCTTGTGCTAGACATTAGGGATACAGAGATAACTGTTGTACCTATTTTTAAGGACTTTACAGTATATCAAGAAGAAACACTATGTATGCAAACAGAAACACATACACATATAAAACACAAACACATGTACACATACACATAGATATTCATGAGAGAAAAATTCTACATCTATAAATTTATGAGATATAAAAATAATTTGGGCGAAACAATGCTAGCAGCTAGAGATCAAGAAAGGCTTCATGCAGAAAGTGATGCTTGGCTTGAGCTTTAAAGGAAACTAGAAATTCACAATCAGTTAACATAATTTCCATAGTCCATTAGTATATGTCCATAATTATGAAAAAAGCTACTGCAAGGATTACAAATCCCAATTTACCTCGGAAGTAAGATTTCTGTGTAGTGGAAGGTCTTAGCTAAACCTTGCCAACATGCCCCTCCAAATTGTTGTAGTTTGTTCTTCATTCTTGAAGAAGATCATGATATCAGGGATTCCATGCCATGCTAGTGAATTGAATCTAATGGAGGGAGGGAGGGTATGAAAAGTCACCAGTCTCACTTTCTCCTCCAGAGTCAGCTGGATATAATGACCAGATAGAGATGGGATGACTGGAGAAGGTCCTGATACAATGAGAAACCTTGGCCTTTTTAAATTAAGGTCTTTAACAGGTCTCAGTTTGACTGAGGCAATTCCCATTCAGTGATCTAGTCAGGTAAGAAACAAATGAAACAAATATTACCTCTTTTATTCCCCACAAAAATAAATCTTGGAAGGGAAGACTGAGAATTTCTGCATAAAACAAAAAACAATTGCTGTTTATATTTACTCTGAACTAATCAGGGTCAAACAATGACCAATGGGGCTTAGCCTAGAACCTATTAATCGGGTATTGATGAACAAGTTGTGCTATATGATTATGATGGAATGCTGTTTTCTTATAAGAAATGATTATCAAGATAGTTTCCAGGTAGATTCATGCAAAGTGAAGTGAGCAGAACAAAATGAATATTTGTACACAGTTACATCAATATTGTATGGACAATCAACTATGATATTTAGCCTCTCTAATCAAGATAATGATACTAGACAATTCCAGTAGAAACATGATGAAAAAATATCCATCTCCAGAGAGAACTGATTAATTCCGAATACATTTTGAAACATAACTTTTGTATTGATGTCTTTGTTTTTCTTGTTTTTATGCTTGCACCATGAATAACATGGAAATATATTTTGAATTAATTTATATTTATAATCAATATCATATTGCTTGCTTTCTCAAGTGGAGGTGGTTTTCTTGGTTGGAGAGAGAGAGAGAATTTAAAACTTTATTTTTCAAATGAATCTTATCCCCCCATAGTTATGAAATATTTAATGAAATTAATAAAACATTTTAAAATCTTTTAAAAACTCAGTATCTGAGAAAATATTCAAAGCTTTTTTTGATTTAAAGTTTCTTCCATTATGTCATGATGGAAACTGGGATAGTATGTGTGTGTGTGTGTGTGTGTGTGTGTGTGTGTGTGTGTGTGTGTGGAATTTAGAATACCAAACATAGAGAAAGAGAGGTTTTTCCTGAATGAAGAGGAGGTTAAAAGAGGTTCTGCCCTGATCACCTCATTTTTTTTTCATTCTTCTCCTAAGGTGACATTCCTCTTTTGAAGAATTTAGAAGTTCCACCATATTACCACTTTCTACTCTTCTACTGTGAAATTGAGATTCATGGAAATGTCTGCTATTGTGTAGGTGCAATAGTCCTCAAAATGTTGCTCTACATTGGCATTGGGACTAAGTCATTGGACAACATACTAACTCTTTTAGGGTTTGAGTTGTGATATAGGTAGCTTCTTATATTGTATCTGTTTTAAAATATGACTTTATTGAGATTGAGTTCTAACAGTTGGGGAACATTTGACTTAAACCCATCCTTTGATGCTATTCAGTGAGTTGAGAGAGGGAAAACTAGGAAGTTATTTCTAATTCTGAGGAAATCAACATGACTTAAAGTGATGCTACAAAGAGCATCATTATTAGCTATAATCAAGATTTAAATTACCAAGATTCAGGGTTGGCTAGAAGTATGATCCAAAGTTTTATGAGACTTTAAATATCATCTTGCACAAATAAGATTATATATAATACATGTAATATTAAATAGGTCATGTCTATTAATATCAATATTTAAATACCTTCACACATATACATAGTACATTTACATAATATATGATATATACATATACATGTGTACATATCTGTTAACACAAATATCTTTCTGACTAGGTTTACAAAATTAGCAAGAAAAAATGTATCTACCTATTGATACTTTGATAGATATTGAAATATAGATATAGATGTATAGAGGTTGGAGTCAGGAGCACCCAAGTTAAAATCTTCTCTTAGCCACTTACTCTCTGTGACCCGGGGCAAGTCATTTAACTTCTCTGTTTTATTTTTCTTGTCTGCAAAATGAGGAAAATAAAAGTACCTACCTGGGGATGTCTAGGTGGTGCAGTGGATAGAGCACTGGTTTTGGAGTCAGAATTACCTGAGTTCAAATCCGACCCCAGACACTTAATAATTACCTAGCTGTGTGGCCTTGGGCAAGCCACTTAACCCCACTGCCTTGAAAAATCTAAAAAAATAAAGTACCTACCTCATTGGATTGTGAGAATCGAATGAGAAAACATGAAAAATGAAAAGTGTTTTTGCTAGCTATTATTATTTTATCCATTTCTTCTATGTATTCCCTCTCCTTTCCCCTTTAAGAGTAATCCTTTATAATGAAGTAATTTCTAGACATAAAGAAAAAATAAGAAGAGACAAGCTTCATTAAAAACTATTAACATATAAAAAATGGATGTTATGTGCAATATTCTACTAACATGTATCCCAACTTCTTCATAATTCCTTTCCATGTCTTCATTGGAGATTTTTGTCATTTCTAATTTTATGACATTAAATTGTCCTTTTTTTAAAATGCTCTTCATTCCATATTATACACAAAATAGACAGAAAGAGAGGCAGAGAGAAGCAGAGGCAGAAACAGAGAAAGAATTATGTGAAATTATATGATCACATACATTTCCTGTCTCCATATACTTTACTTTGTATTATTTTATTGATTTTGATATTTATATACATATATATATATATATATATAGTCCACAACTTATATTAAATCAACAATATTTTATTTTATTCATGTGTGTGAAAGTGTGAAAGTGTGCTTTGTTTAGCTATGCCCCAAATTTAGGATATCTACTTAGTCAATGAGTTAGGGGGATGTAAAAATTTTCTTCAGTATAACGGGTAAGTGAGAAAAATTTCTTCCACTGTCATGAAGGTGACTGAAGCAGCTGCTGTGCAATTGCCTTGAGGGATCCTTGGCATCCCTAGGCCAGGTATTCAGACTTCCCTCATTGTTGCCAGATTGTGAAGTGTTTGTTGTTTTTCTGGCTGCTCAGGGCAGAGATTTTCCTGTTTCAATATTGCTTGGCAGTGAAATTTTGAAATTCACCAAAGCTACTTGATCCTGTTTGTGGGAATTGGCCTTTGATACTATATTGTCACAAAAAAGGTTTTTTTATATAAATATGTTGCAGCATATATGTATAAAATGAAATCTCGGGTTTATTTTAATGTTCATTCCTATTAGTAATCATTTATAACATTCTTTCATGTGGCTATTAATTGAAATTCTTATTTTAAGAACTTTTCATTTTCTTTGTCAATCTTTTTATTTGATAATTCACTTCTTCATCTAAAGAAATCAAGTTTTAGAAAGGTAAGGTAAAATGCATAGCAAGGATTCAAATCCAAGTTCTTTGACTCAAAATCTAGTATCCTTTCCACTCATTATATGATATCTCTCATAGTAAAGAAAAACTGAGATTCTATCTTTTTCCTGTGATCATTGCTTATAAAATTTAATTTACTTGAAAAGAAGTTCTTCATTGTTTCCAATTGTCTCCATGCCTAGCACATGATAGGTCTCAAATAAAAGATTGTGTAATGAATTATCTATTCATCATAATACTAATTATTTAATCTAATCCTCTTCACTTGATTTGATCTTGGAGGCAATTGAGTTCAGGTCTCTCATCTTACAAATAAGGAAAGTGAGTCCTAGAGAGATTGAATTACTTGACCAGGGCTAAATAGTTAGCAAGCGTCTAAAGCAAGATTCTTCCTCATACAACTTTATCCAGAAGTGGTGGGAAGCATAATTAACAACATTAATAATTGTCTAGGAAATTAAATTACACAAAAACAATTAGCTTCCTGGTGAGGACATTTTGACCTATGTTGCAGAACCATGCCATCTGTCTTAACTTTGGGAATTATAGGATTTCCTAGATAATATGTTGCCTTTTAATGTAGATAGAATAATGAATGGTACCTTTTGACTGAGCAATAATTTAGATTTAAAAACACCACAAAATTAGACTTTACCCTGAGAGGTTTACATTCCCACATGCCATAGAAATCAAAGGAATAAAAGTCAAGCAAGTATTACCTATAATAAGAAGGGACAGGGGAGCATTCTCAAAGGTGAAACAAAAAAATAGGAAGTTAAAGTTCCAAAAGATCTGCAGATCAGTTCATTTTTGCTAATTACTGTTCAGGCTTTAAAAGATGCAGCAGAAGTTTTCATTTAGACTTAAGGATGCAGAATGTATTTTCCTAAGGAGAGTAACCTTGAGAGCATTTTGCATTCTCAAGTAAAACAGCCTTGCAAGCAAAGCATTCTTCAAGTTTAAAAATAGATAGCTATAGATGACACAGGTGCCTAACCAATCATGAGCTATTTGAGAGAATTCTGAGTCAAGACTTTCAAATTAGAATTTTTGTTATCTGTTTCCAGTATATTCCAAGGCCCCATGAAAACTGTGATTTTTTAGGATTCTAGCCATCATAGATTTCTATGATGCATTCAAGTGTAGTAGAACAGTATGGATTAAAATACTTCAAGCTTTATTTTATGGTGTTTTTTTATCCCAGTAATATCAAATTCAAAGAAAAAAGGATCTGGGTAGGCTAAATATTCACTTAGAACATGATAAACTAATATTACCTATGCTATTGTATTTTTATTCAGTTTATTAATAATTTCATAATTGTGCTTTAATCTGGTTCAGACCAAGGGTTCTGTTGGTTGCAAATTTTATGGCTCTTTCTAATAAGCCCTACCATTCTTTCTTTTTATGAGTAAACTTAATCCATTAATATTCAATGTAATAATTGGAAAGTTTATTTTTTTCCTTCCATGAAATCTTATTTTATTATCTGTCTCTTACTAAAGGAAAGAATCAGCACTTCTTCCTACCACTTGACTGGTTTGAAACAATTTGAATTCAATTATCTTTCTTACCAACCACCATCACTCCTCTCTTGCTAGACAAGAATCAGATTCCTAAATTTTGATCTTAAAAGTCAAATCTACATATCCTATTTTGTCTTTTCTGAAGCAAAATTCCAGCCCTATACACACCAGTTCTACTTACTTCTCTCGACTATGATCAAATAATACTAATAAAATTCAAACAGTCTTTTTCAGGTAAGATTCTTTTTTGACCTCTCTAAGGAATTAGAAATTTATGACCACATTTTCCTTTATGAGTTCATGTGAAATTTATCTTTCTTTTTTCTCCTATCTTTCTGTATACTCTTTTTATTCTTTCCTTTCCTTTTTAAAAAATAAGTTGGAAAAATCAAGGTTCTTTTACCTTGTTCCATTCTTGTTCATGTCAATGCATATAAATTTAGTAATATTTTATTTTTCCCCATTGCATTTATATTGCATCTAAAAAGTTTTAACATTCTCTCCTTTTCTGCCCTCCCTGAGATAAGCAATTTGATATGGATGAACTACTATTCCAATTACAAATTTACTGAAAAGTTAGGTTGCCATAGAATGTCCAGTAGGGCTTCTCAGGATGCCAAGAATAGCCCTGATAAATTGGTAGCCATCTTTCTAATACAATATCTGATAAAGTCCAGTGTGTGCTTCTTTTCCTGGTTTTTCTGTTGATGTCAATTAGAATTACTTATCTTTTAAAGGGTATTTTACTAACATCCTAGAGTAAAAGTCATCAACAGGAACATCCTTTGAAAAAATCCCCTCTCTCACAATTACATACAGAGTAAGTTTGGCAGAAAGGGACTCAAATAATACATGACGCAAAGATGTAACTTTTGAAAGTAAATTTCTTTATTTCTTCAAGATATTTCTCTTAGTCAGTGTATAGATTTTCAAAGGACTCTGTAAAACTTTGACTCTTATCTTATGAACTCTAACAGATACATGCTTAATAAAAACAAGAGATACCAATGATTAAATAACTTTGTTTAAATGAATCTTCAAGGATTATGCACAAAATAAATGCATAAAGAATAATATGGAAAGCAATGAAATGAAATAGGAAAACTTATATGTTGTCTATGAGGATTTAATAGTATATATATTTAATGTTTATTATGTACTATATTTACATGTTTTTGCACATACCACACAAATGTGAATCAATACAACAACTTTGGAAAATAATTTGGAATAATGTAAATAAAGAAAATAACATGTCCATCACCATTGAACTAGAGATTTTGCCAAAAAATTTACAATTTGAGATTACTGATAAGAAGACCCATATGCCCAATAACAGAGAATCACTTTTTTTGTTAGAACAAAAAATTTGGAAACAAAATAAATGAATACTGCTTAGATGACTGTTAATTAAACTGATTTCTGAATATTAAAGAATAATATGTTGTAAGAGAAACAATTATGATAATACAGAGATTAGGGAAATATTAATATGATCTAATTCAGAGTGAAGTAAACAGAACCAAGAAAACAGTATATAAATGACTACAACTTTGTAATTAAATAAACTTTCATGGAAGTACAGCAGAAAAATTACAGTGGTGAAAGACTTGACCAGGTTCATGAATTAAGAAGTTGGTATTCCAGAGATTCCAGGGGAGGAATGATGAGGCCTGAATTAAAGTAATAGCCATAAAGGTAAAGAGAAAGAACAGAACAGAGAGATATTAGGGAAGTATAAAAGGAAAGATTTCATAGCCAGATGAATGTCTGAGATGGGAGAAAATGAGAACATGAACATTGTAGTGAATTCATGAACCAGGAAGAGTAGAAAAAATGGTGCAAACTCAAAAGAAAAAAAATCATGAGTTTGTAGAGTAAGAAGATGAGTGTTGTTTGGAAATACTGAGATGGAGATACAGTTTGAAACATCTATTGGGCAGGTAATGATGTGGTATTGTAACTCAGGAGAGACTAGGACTGGATCTTGGAATCATTTTTACAGAGATGAAAAATAAAACATGGGATTCAATGAGTTCACCAAGACAAGATTTGTAAAGAGAGACAAGAGAATTCAGTCAGGGTCTTTAGATACACCAGAGTTAGATATATCAGAGAGGGTTGGTATAGATTATTAGCGAAGAAAGTTAAAGAGTGATACATATAAAGAACCAGAACAGTGTCATAAAAAACCAGAGAGAAGTGATTATTGAGAAGTATGTTTACAAGTGTCAAATATATCAGAGAATTTAAGAAATATGAAGACTAAGAAAAAATTTAAAGTGTTCACTATGGCAAATAAGAGATTGAAACTGATGAAAAGAGCAACTTTATTATCTTATGAGTCCAGAAGTCAAATTAGAATATGTTGAGAACTGAGAGAAAAGTAAGCTGAGGCAGTGGAAGTAAGGATCGCCTTCCCCCTTAATGGTCCCTTCCCCAATTAGACTGAGAAAGAGACAATAGGTGTGGAATAACAGTTTAAGAACTTGGTAGGGTCTCAGTGAAATTTCTTAAAGATGGGAGAGAATTGACTGTGTTTGAAGGCAGCAGGGGACAAATGGAGAATTTGAAGATCAAGAAGGGGATGATTAAGAAAGACATTAGTTTATGCCCTAGTTCCGATATATATTAGCTGAATGACCATCAGCAAATCATGTAACACCTCAATGCTCCATGTAAATATGCAAGTTGGTAAGTTCTACTGGAGAGTCTGATCTTCATTTATCTGAAGCCTAATACCATTGAATTCTATCTTCCAGTGTTTGAGATAATATTCTCAGCTTTGCATCAAGTATAAATTTGTTAAATATGCAACTTTTTTACCTTTAGCTTAATCTGTGACTAACATTTTCTCTTCACTTTGTCTAGATAATCAACAAAGCAATAAAACAAGTCCAATTTCTAGCCTTTAATAATATCCGAGTTAGAAATAATTTGCTCTTGGGAACAGTTCAAAACTAACTCCAGAATATTCCTGAAAGTAATGCACTATTACTGTGACATAAGAGATCATCAAAGTTTTAGTTTCAAAGAAACCATATGAACTGATGAAGAGTAAAATGAACAGAACCAGGAAACACAATTTATATAATTAACAATAGAGTAAAAAGAAGTGACTTTGAAAGACTTTAAAGACTTTCATAAATGAAAATGATCAATCAAGATTCCATAAGATCAATATTAAATAAAGCTACCTACCTCCTGACAGATCAAAATGAGATGTATATTTTTGGACAATGCCATTGTTTTGCTTCTTTATACATATTTGTTGGAAAGATTTTTATTGTTGTTTTTCCCAGTGGAGCTGTGTAGTGGGAAGCAAAAACAAATACTCATGAATTGAAAAAAATTTAAATGATAGGATTGGATTAAAAGACTTCAACAATCCCAACTTAACTCACCTACCTTAGCTTTTTTTCTTTCTTTTAGTTTTTAAACTTTCAGTTTCAAATCTTAGCTAGAAAGCTAGAGAAATGGTTTAAAAAAGATTTCTCTCATTTCTGCTCGTTATAAAACATCTGAGCAAGAATAAAGAAATAGCAATTATTCCAAGAAAAAAATTAACCCGAGTAAGCAGTAAATTTAAAATATGATTTGCTATGGTTATGCCAAAAGTGTAATTGTTAGTATATATTTTATTAAGGAAAATAGAAGGATTTTTGAAACACAGAAATTATAATATAACTTCCTCTGAAACTAAGCAATGTCATAAGATGTTTTATTTTGTTTTGTAGGAAAAACAAATAACAACAAATTAATTTACTTGACAAAGCAAGTTTGTTAACAAACAGGCTAGTTGTTTCAGATTTTTTCCCTACCTGATATAAAAATGACTGAAAACTCATTTTCATTTGAAACTTCCTGGAATAGAACTGCCTTTATCTGTATAGGTAATAACATTCCCTTCTTTTTTAATTCTTAATTTTTTTGTTTTCAAAGATGCAAATATTTAAGAATAACTTGTAATTAAAGCTTTGTTCTTTGAAAGGAGATTTATTTAAATTATCTATAGTGTGTCTCTTTGCACAACCTCAATTTTCAGTTGAGTAAACAATGTTCCAGGTCTAAAATCTTGTACAAAAAAAAAGATAAACTACTGCTATTCTTCTTCAAGTAGAACAAATCCTGCTTCACATTCTACTTCAATTTTATTGCTAATGACAATTTCATCTTTTGCTGTCTTTTTTTTCATTGTCTTCCATCCTCAGCTTTACTTCCTTGGTAGTAATGGATCCCAGTTTCTTTTCCTTTGCCTTTGAGAGCTGCTATACCAGTTTTTGTTTCAGCGAAAACTTTTTCAGTTTTCATAACTAATTTTTCTTTATGTGGGATAAAAAGCCTTGTTCCTTTTTGCTTATCTCTTAATGATTGTTTCAGTTGTTTAGCCTTTATTTGCTCCACTATTTGTTTCAACAAGTAAATGAGCAAACAAAAAGTATTCACCATCAGTCAATTCTTTTTCAATCCAACTATCTGCCTTTGGAGTGGGAACTGGTATATATTCTTTTTTAAACTTTTCCCCCCCATTTGACTCCTTGTATTTCCTTAAATTTTTGTGTTTAAACTAGCAAAAATCTTTCTCATTTTTCATGGTCTTGATTCAATTTTGTTTGACAGCTTTCATTTAATCATCAGTGTTTTGATGCTATATAAATATTTTCATAGTCTGTAGAATTACTTCTTAATATTTATTTTAAATCATTAAATAGTCCAAGAAATGAAACATCATTCCCCTGAATCATGATATAGCAGTTCATTAACAGTTCCAATATCTTCAGAGTAAATTCTTTTCATTAATAACCATCGCCTTTTAAAAAATGATTATTTTTCCAACTACATGTTAGTTTTCAACAACAATTTTTTTAAGATTCTGAATTCCATGTCTTGCTCCCTCCTTCATCCCTCCTTCCTTCTCCTCCAGACAGGGAGTAATCTACGTTATACATTTATAACTATGTTAAACATATTTCTAGAGGGACAGAGTAGAGACAGGAATTCCTACATGGTCTCCCCCCCGCCACTCCAACTACCTTTAAATAATGACTATAAGCAAATTCTAGAGTGGCAAAACCCATAGAGAAACTTAGTGAAACAATTTCTCAGCCCAGGACAACTTGGATGATCTGGGGGGAAAGGTCTTTACTGGGCTTAGAAAGAGCCACAGTGCAAGGGGCAGCTAGGTGGCACAGTGGATAAAGCACCGGCCCTGGAGTCAGGAGTACCTGGGTTCAAATCTGGTCTCATACACTTAATAATTACCTAGCTGTGTGGTCTTGGGCAAGCCACTTAATGCCATTTGCCTTGTCAAAATCTTACAAAAACAAAGAGCCACAGTGCAGCCTGAGCTGTACCAGAGTGAATTGACTCCAATTATCTAGGAATAGCTTGTAGGGTCCTTGGGAACACCTGGATCCATGGAAGAAATGTCCATTTCCAGACCTTTCAGGCCAGAGACTGCCAAAGACAACTTGGAAAATCAACAGGGGAAACTCTGCTACATCAGAAAGAGAGGGGAGTCAAGTCAAGTGCAGGCCTCAGCACAGACTCAGCCTCGAAGAATCAAGAATAAGCTTGGAGAACCAACCGGCAGCTGCTTACAGACTACTCAGCTCATGGACAGTAAAGGGGTGAGGGGAGACTTCAGGGGTCTCTCTGCTATCTATCCTTGAGGCAGGATTCTATGGCTTTGTTCTTGCTCATATCCAAGCTGCAGTCTGGACCCCAGTCTCAGGAAAAGGAGTTTTACTGCCATGGTGAGCAGGGAACCTGTTTACAATCCCAGGCCAGAGGAGAGTGATTGTTGTCATCTGCAGATCAAAATACAGGACAGGAGAGCAGTCAGAACCTCTCATAAGACTTTGAAAACATAACATCCTGTAAACATCTGCAAAACTCTCAACAACTTGTGACAGTGCCTTCCCACCCTGGAAGCAGAGCCTCATCTCAATAAAGACTTAAATTCACGACATAGGCTGGGGAAATGAGCAAACAACAGAAGGAAAAAAATCAACTATTGACAATTACTTTAGTCCCATGGAAGATCAGAATATATATACTCAGTACAAAGCAAAGTCAAAGATTCTGTATCCAAAACCTCTGTGAAAAAATATGAATTGGTCCCAGGCTATGGAAGAACTCAAAAAAGATTTTGAAAATCAAGTAAGCGAGGTAGAGGAAAATTGGAAAGAGAAATAAGAGTGATGCAATAAAATCATGTAAGCCAAGAGTCAGCAACTTGGTGAAGGAGCAACAAAAAAATTAGTGAAGAAAATAACATCTTAAAAACCAGTTTAGTCAAATAGATAAAGCAGTCCAAAAGGTCAATGAGGAGAAGAATACATTTAAATAGCAGAATTGGCCAGATGGAAAAGGAGATGCAAAAGGTCTCTGAAGAAAACAATTCCTTCAAATATATATGTTTTGGGGGCAGCTAAGTGCAATAGTATCCCATCACATTTATATATCACAATTTGTTTAACTTTTCCCCAATTGATAGGTATCCCTGAAATTTCCAAATCTTTGCTACTAGAAAAGAGCTGTTATAAATATTTTTTACAGGTAGGCTTATTGCCCTTATTTTCTTATTAGAATACAAATCTAGTAATGTTATTGCTGGATCAAAGAGTATGAATTTTATGGACATAGTTCCAAATTGATCTCCAGAAAGGCTCTGTCAGTTCACATCTCCAGCAACAAGACATTAGTGTCCCAGTTTTTGCACATCCTCTTTAACATTGATCATTTTCCTTTTAAGTCATATTGTCCAATCTGATTGGTGTGAAGTGAGAATAATATAAA